>NW_025920756.1:0-27538 GCF_902686445.1 Sciurus carolinensis | reverse complement strand
TTTTCAAAAATTATAAGAAAAATTTCTGCCCCTTTGATATACTCAGAAATCATATACTAAAAGCCTCAAGATATCACACCATGATTGATTGCCCCACGAAATTTCTTTTATTTTAGTAAATAGTATTAAAAATATATTGAATACAAATATATTTTCCACAATTTGACATAGTTTCCAACAGTCTCCAACCCTTAGGTACTGGTGAAAGGTTTCATATATTCCTGTTACTCTTCCATCATGAGTTATTTGTGTTATTTTGTGTAATAAATAGGAATTCAGAAGTGCATACTAATTTTAGCATCTACAACTTAGTATCCGGTGGGAAACTGCTTCCATTCAAAGAACACATTTCCATGAAAAGAGGGACCATGGACTGATACTCAATATCGTTACACTAGTATTTCTCCCTTCTCCTTCAGATGAGAGCTTGTCTCAGAAACAGAAATGAAAATGTCTTGACCCTCAGGGCTGCCTGGGTCTGCACTTGGTGCTGTGGCTGATGAGTCACCCTGGTGTCTGCCGCTGTCGGGTGGGTCTGGAGCTCCAAACCCTTTGAATATTTCCAGCAGCACAGAATGTTCATCTGCCCAGTTTCCAGCGGAGTCCTGTGGGTGTTTTAGGCCTGAGGTGTTTCGCTGCTACCTGGAGCAGAGTTTGTGAGCTGGCAAATGAATTCCCTTAAAGTGAAGAATCTTTTGGAAGCAGTTTTCTATGCCCCATATCAGACAGTTACGTGAGTAACCCGAGCGGAGAATGATGGAACCCAACACCACAGACTGATCCCAGCACCTCTTGGCACAGAGTTTAGCTTTCCCACCAAACCTTCAATGCAACCGACAAGGGGAGGAAGGGTACGTCCGGCATGTCACTGTCACTCCTGTTGATGTCATTAAAAATACAGGTAGCTGACTCTCCCAGTAGACGTCTACCCAGCCCCCCGAACACTGCATCAGCTAATGTGGAGACCTGCTCCCGGGGAAAGCAGGTCAGTTTTCAGTGGTCTGTGCTCACAACCTTCCCCTTAGCCAGTGAACACCTACCTCAATTTGAGGTTTAGAGATACCTTTTAAACTGATTCAGATTCAAGCCTGTCTGAAGCTTATCTAGCTCACCGTGACCTTGGGGTCAGGAGCTGACCTGAGTGTTTGCAATGCTGCAATGAATTGCCACAGGCAGGATGGCTTATAAAGCACAGACCTTTCTTTTCCACGGTTCTGGAGACTGAGGTCCAAGGCGCCGACAGCTGGGGTGTGGCAGAGCCCACAGTGGGAGACGCTCCCTGGCTGGGCGGCCTCTGGTGGAGGGCCAGGCAGATCTTGGGCCCTTAAGACGGTGGCTACTCACACTCGCGAGGGCCCCGCCCCAGGCCTGATTGCTGCTGCGGTCAGTGTCATTCTCGCTGTGGTGTCAGCTGGCCCTGTGATTGGGGGACACAGATTCAAGTAGTAGGTGACTCACACCTCTGCACGGTGCTACATTTTAAACAGCAGAGTCACTGACGAACAGCATGAAGGTGTGAAAAACATGCAGGAAGCAGACCATGGAAGGACCCACAGGGGCAGCAGAGATGCAGCAGTGCAGAGGCACCCCCTCCTGTGTTGTAGGGTTCCCTGCTGTATCTGGGTGTGAGGTGATGGAGGCAGTGAGGGTCCACACTGTGCCTGGGGAGTGGGAGGTGGTGGAGGTGATGGAGTGTCCCCTGCTGTACCTGAATGTGAGGTGATGGAGGTGGTGAGGGTCCATGCTATGCCTGGGAGTGGGAGGTGGTAGAGGTGATGGAGTGTCTCCTGCTGTACCTGAATGTGAGGTGATGGAGGTGGTGAGGGTCCACGCTATGCCTGGGAGTGGGAGGTGGAAGTGATGGGGGGTGTCCCCTACTGTACCTGGGTGTGAGGTGATGGAGGTGGTGAGGGTCCACACTGTACCTGGGAGTGGGAGGTGGTGGAGGTGATGGAGAGTCCCTTGCTGTACTTGGGTGTGAGGTGATGGAGGCGGTGAGGGTCCATGCTGTGCCTGAGAGTGGGAGGTGGTGGAGGTGATGGAGGGTCCCTTGCTGTACCTGAATGTGAGGTGATGAAGGTGGTGAGGGTCCATGCTGTGCCTGGGAGTGGGAGGTGGTGGAGGTGATGGAGGGTCCCCTGCTGTACTTGGGTGTGAGGTGATGGAGGCAGTGAGGGTCCACACTGTGCCCAGGTGTGGGAGGTGGTGGAGACGGCTACTGCCCATGCTCTGTATGGGAGTGGGAGGAGGTGGAGGGTCCACACTGTGCCTGGGTTGGGGAGTGAGAGAAGGGGTGCCCCACATGCCTGAGTGTGTCTCAGCTCTGCTCGCTGGCTGTTCCCAACCCCCCTGCTTCCTGGCCTTCAGTGGGTTGGATCCACTGGGCAAGGTCTGTTTTCTTCTCCTCACCTCAGTGAGGGCCACTATGGCAGGTGAGGGCGTGGGAGAGCAGAGCTGAACTTTCCCAAGCCACTTCCCTCCTGATTTCCACTCTGGATGTTTTCCTGGACCTTCCCAGGGTTCCTGTGCCAGCATCAGATGACCAGGGGTGTTACTCACCTCCCTGGTACCTCGAGTTCCACTGCTCATTGGGATCCACCATTTTCCAGAAAGCTCCCAACTGTCCTCTGAAGTTCTTGTCAATTAGACCATGGGCCAGACTGGAAATAGGTTACTTGCTTAGGTCCTGGAAGGAACCTGTGAAATAGTCATTCATGGTAGGGGTTAGATTTTATTGGGCTTTACACCACTCAGGTCCTGCTCAGGTGGGGGCTGATCCACACAGAGCAAGTTTAACTCAGAGACCTGGGGACCTGCATGGACCTGGAGTGGAATCCTTGCCCTGCAGTTACTCAGTCAGTGAGCTCAGGAAATCTCGTCACCTCCTGCACCCGAATTTCCTCCAGTGTGAGATGCCAGCTGCTGCCATTGGGGAGGAATAGGTGTGAAATAATGTGAGGTACAATCACAGCACCTGGCACACAGGACGGGCCATGGGCGGAAAGCAGGCAGCTGTTTTCCAGGGTGACCCTTGCCCTCTGTCTGCTGCACAGGCTTTTGATAATAAGGGGTTCTGCCCCTTTAACAGGGCCACAGCTCTCTGAAGCCCTTCCTGGGATCACCTTGTTGGTCAGCTCCAGCAAGTCAACCCCCTGGTCCTGACTTAACTCCAGACATCTCTTCCCGCCTCTCGTCTGCAAACTCCACTCTGCATGTTCGGCATGGGAGCTGCCACTTACCACTTCACCCCTGGTTCTTGACCTGGAACGGCCTCCCCCTCATTCCCACATCCACGTTCTTCCATGCCATCCAGGTGCTTCCATTGCATGTGTCCAGTAATGGGCACAGTGGGTTTGCCAGCCCAGCTTGTGGGTGAAAGAATCCCAACTTTCCTGAGGGCTTAGGTAGGGCCGTCTCCCCCAGTCCCCACTCCAGTGTCAAAGTTGGGTATGGGATTCAGGCATGGTGGGTCAGAGTCAGCACATGACACCTGAGGGGCAGGTACCTGGAATTATGGGGCAGGGACTGTTTCTGAGGGGTTGCTCCATGCCCCAGCTGGCAGCCTGCACCAAGAGGGTCCACCCTGGTTCCATTGGAGGCTCTGCAGGACAAGGAGGTCAGCAGTGAGGAGATACCACTGAGGCAGCAGGATAGACAGAGGAGCCTGTGCCCAAAGCCAGCACCTTCGCACCTGCTTCTTCTCCAGCCCTGAACTCCCCCTCACCGCCTTCTTGGGTTGATTTATTCCTGCTGCATCCTATTCAGGTGGGTTCCTATCCCGTAACTGAAGTGTTGTCTAAAACTGTCTCTTTTCCATTCTAAACTCCCCCAATCCACCCCCAGTTTATTTCTAGGGAACATAGATCCACTTGGTGGCTCTGAGCTGTGGCACTTATGCACCCTGTTTTCCTCCTGGTGTCCTTTGCTCTTTGGCATTTGGCACAGTTGACTTCATTTGGAGCATGTGTGCTTCTCCCATCTCCACTGAGCTCTGAATGATAAAAACTGCAAATCTAATGTGTTCATCTCCTACTGTGGCATAGAGCAACAGTGCCGTTCTAGTAGCTTGAAGGATGTGCGCATGTGTGTTATCTCACGGTTGCTGTGGATCAGGAGTCTGGACATAAGTATGTCCGATCCTCTGCTTGAGGTCCCACCAGGCTGAAATCAAGGGGTCTGCGGGGCTGTGATGTTGCTGGAGGCTCAGGGTCCTCTTGCAAGCTGCTGTTGGAATTCAATTCCAAAAGTCATGAGACCAGAGCCTCTGCTCCCGAGGGCCACCACAGTCCCTCTCATGTGGACCCCTCTGCAACAGGGCAGTTTGATTCCTCGAGACAGCAGAACAACCTTCTCTCCAGTCTGCTACAGCGGAGTAATCACAGGGTGGTGACTCCTCACCTTTGGCAGATAGAATAACCCAGTCTGGGTAGTGGAGTCCTATTATCTCTGTGTCCTCTCTTGTCTAGGAGCAAGTCACAAGTCCTGACTCCACGCCAGGAAGTGAGAGGGGTGTGGAGATCTGGGCCCATGGTAGAACTCTGTCCCCCACCACAAGGACCTTCCGCCAGGTGGTCTAGAAGCACTTCCTGGGGTCTCCGCTGGCACCTCTGGAGGGCATGTGGTTGCTGATGCTCTGACATCAGCTCAGGGAAGCTCATCTGGGGCTTCTGAGTGTCAGAACTGTGAGGAGTATTTCTGCTGCCTTAAGCCCCTGTTGCCATAGGAAGACAATAGTGTGGTCGTAGCTGATTTAGAATCAGGCTAGTGTTGGAGGCTTTTGAGCCTGAGGACTCAAAAGGGGCATCTGCTACCACAGGGAGAACCACTGAGCACCTTGCTCTCCAAGCATTGGCTCTCTCTACTGGGAGAGTTGGATATTCTGTTAGTCCCAGAAGCTCTGGCCTCAATGTTCTTAGTTCTACCACTGCCTTGAGGTTCAGGGTCAGGGTGGAGTAGTAACTAGTCATGTTCAGGAAGTCTCCTTCATCAGTGAGGGCTGCACACAGGGTTCAAGGTTTCCTGGCCTGGTTCTGGTCACCCACATGGCAAATGAACCCTTTGACAGCATATGGGTCACCCCTGCTTATGAAAGTTGCCACAATCATACCCTGATGTTCCAGAAGAGATCTGGAATTTGAAGAACATGTTTAGGGATATCCGGTGTCTCAGATCCCCTGAGCACCTGTCTATGGCCTTTTTTGTCTTTGTTCCAGGTAATCCTTGCCATTCAAACAAAAAACAAGTGCAAAAACAACCCTCTTTGGAAGCAACCCAGATTTCACAGCAGAGCTTCTACTCTCTCATGACCTCTACTGGTCCTTGTCCCCTGGGTCTTTATTCTACAGTTTAAGAGTTCCAGAAACACCATTCATAGAAAAGCAGAGAACCCATGGAGTTATCTTACATAAATCACATCTTTGACAAAAATGATGATGCTTGGCTTCCTGTGTGGTTCAGGACAGGGACATGAGAAGCCTGGAATAAGGAGGGGATACATAAAGGAATGTGCCCTGTTCATGCAGGCCCACGTGATTCACTTCAGGTGCTTAGTGATGTAGGATGTTCCCAGAACTGTTTTGGTCTTGGAAATTTATCCCTCCTGCGACTGGACCAGCCCAGGTCAAAGCACTGCTCCCCATCCCTGTTACCAGTTCCCCACTGGTATGAAGTTATGGCTTGGCTTTCCTGATGACTAAGTGTGTGCCTTGCTTACCTGACAGGTTTGTGGAGTTTGATACTACAGAGATGGAGGATCCAATTGATGGCAGGTTTCAGAGCCAGCCTCCTGTAATCCTGTGGAGTCTGTATCCTCCAAGTTCTCCAGTCTGTGATGTTGTGCAACAGCCAGATAGAGCTGAACACATTCCCACAGGAATTCACAATAAAGAAAAAAGTATCCCAAGGGAGTGTGTTGTCCCTCACATGAACATTTCTTCAGGACAGGGGATTCATCATGCAGGCAGAACAGCACCCAAGCATCTGGGATTCCTGCTGCCCTTGGATTTGAACTGGATATGGTCTACTTCATGTTCATCTTCTCTCCCCTTGCCTGTTCAAAGAACCAACACACCATTTGCCCAAGATATGAGAGTCTGCATGGTCAGAGTACATGGAATACAGGTGTATCCAAATGTCCGCCACATGATGTTCATGTGGTACATCCTGCTGGTACAGTTGCCACTCACTGGTTCTTATGTCAGTGTGTACTGGACCATCCTGGACCAGGTTATGTCCCTTGAACCTTCCCTCGACCAAATGGCTGGAGCAAATCTGGATCCACCATATATGTACCATTCTCTTAAACTCTATCCTAGTGTGCATCTTCAGAAAGACTGGCCCTAAGGCTCACCTATCAGCAGGCAAATGCTAGTGGTAGCCAGACATCACACCTGAGGCAATAAAGGTATATGGACATCACGAACAAGGTGGTGGAGTCTCCCATCTTCAGCATGTGGGAGGCCACAGAGGAGTCCATAGGAAACTTGGAAGAGAATGGAATGGAGTAACAACAAAAAGAAGACAAGTTGTACTAGATCCAGATTTCCTGACCTACATTGATGATCTGTGCTCTGAGTGGACTTTGTCTCCAAGGAGGGCTGGGCTGGGAACACTGGCATCTAAAAGATTTGGAGAAAGTCACCCCAGACTCCTGGAATTACCATTCATCCTTTAGATTCTCAGCACTGTGCATTTTGGGTGGGGTAGCTCACGGTTATAATTTAACAATCCCATGGCATGGACCAGTAAGTGGTCATCACTGGTTCCTATAAATTCTAGAGGTCTCCTTGACTTGGGCACCCTTCCTACCAAGGCCACACACACTCTTTCCTCCAAGTAGAGACCACCATTCCCCACCACCAGCCCTTTCATGAAAATATTGTCTTCCTTAGAACCCCACATGGACATCTTGACCCTATCCAAGGACCTGGAGCAGGAGGAAGGACTCACCCAGCAGGGTAGCCAGCAGAACCTCAGGCTGTCCCTCTGACACCAAGACAGGTGACACCTCCCATTCAAATTTACACTTTGTGAGTCCTTCTGGCTCTTCTTATTCCTGATGCAGACTGAGCCAGTGCCCATTTCCTTTAGCAGCTTGTGGAGAAGCACCTACTGCCCTTGAAGTGGAAAGGAGGTGTGCAAGTGCCCCAATGTTACAGTATACCCTGCATTGAGTTTCTTCTAAGTCAGCTGCTGGACAAGGTGTGGAGACATTGCCATGGCATTGGACAAGGGGTCTACGTGGAGATCTGACCCACAGATCACCTCCTGGGAAATTAAGAGATTCAGGGTCACAGAATTACAGGTCCTGAGACTGAAGCACACTGGTATCCTCCTATGCTGTCGTGAGTCTTCCTCACTGGGCACCATCCAGTCCACAACCCTCCCCAGGAGCACAGAAACTCCTCCCTGAACCTGGGGCACATTTTTCAGGTGGGTCCCAGAATAGCCTCTCCTACAGGGGGGAGCATATGGGACAGCAAAGCTGTTTACTGAGCATGACCATGACCCTACATAGCCTGGACATCCTCCTGGCCTCCCAGAAACTTCTGGTGTCCTGGAGACTGTCCTGGAACTGGGGCCCTAAAAGGCCCCTTCATCTCCATAATTAGAGCACCCCAAGCACCACATCCCCAAAGCAGATCTGCATCCCCTGTTAACCTGCTCCCAAGACTAGGAAGTGAGCTCCATCACGACTCTCATTCCACATAGGAAAGATGCCCTGTTCTGTGCCTAGTCTTCAGGTCTCTGGAGAGCAAGATGTGATCCTGGGGCTGGTTCCAAATGACCAGTATTCAAGAGTAAATGTGAGTCATCAGACCCCAGAGAAAGAAGAGTCATTGAAGACAGTAAGTTTAGTGGCTGCTCTCTGGTTTGCCAACCCCTCAGGTTGGCCTTGCTGAGATTTCACCCTCACTGCATCCTGCAACACAAGGGGCAAAGGATCCTTGTCACTCAGGACTGATCCTGCTGGTCCTCAGGAAAGGATGGGCAAGAGGAGGGCACTGGGGGTGTAGGAGGAAAGCAAAGGGTGGGTACTGGGAGGGGAGAAAGAGAGACAGGCATACCTGGGGCAAAGCTGTACACTGGGTGCATTGTATGTCAGTGTGAATAAAAGTAGTCCAGTGGGGATATGTTTTCAGGCCTGCTGCCTTGCACTGTGGGGTCTGTGCTACTCTGTGCAGTTAGGAAGAATGGAGGAGGTGTCTGCTGGTGCCAGTCTTCAGGGTGCACAGGTGCCTGACCAAGGTCTTTCTTTCACATTTAGGCTGCACCTTCCACTGAACCTGGGAGAAAAACAGATCAAAAGCTTAAAAATTCAGAAATCACTTTATTCAAATGGCTTCAGCAGTTTAGGGGGCCTCTCTTGCATGTCCCATCAGCATGTGTCCCTTAAACATCTGATACCAATCGGCTGAGGGTTTGTGATTCCCTCTGGAGAGTGATCATAAATAGAGTGCCCCTCACTTAGTATGAGTATTTCTGAGTTTTCAGGGCCAGTGTCTCAGATCTTAGCGTTCATAGCCCTGAGATTGAATGCCAGTGACCCTCAGCTCTTAGTGCTATTAGTACTGCCACTATATTCCTGGCAGGGGGAGTCAGCAGTTACTGATGGTTCCCCAAAACTCTTCCAACAGCCAGACTTAGCTGCTCCTCAAAGCTGTCCATTGCTTTCACTCCTGATTGATAGATACCCTCAGGGTGACCTGCCCAGGCTGTTTTCAGGCCAGCACACTTCACTGCTATCTGGTCTTAGTGCAACCAGCCCTACCTGCTGTGCTTCAGATAAAGGTCTTGGACAGGTAAAGTATAACCACTCACTTCAGGCCTCATTGGGAGTTATGCTGCCCACCCTAAGGGGATATGGTACAGGTACTCTTTGCATAAGGGGATGGGGAAGGGCTCATTTGGCTTAAAAAGCAGGCTGAAGCACACACAGTGTCCTTCCAGTAACTGTGGGACTTCTGTCAGCCATGGTTAGGAAAGGGGTTCCTTGTGCAGCAGACTAGGGGCAGCTGAAGACATTAAAAATGGTGGCAACATCCACAGAGACGGCAGGAGAAAGTCATCTACAATTGACCTGTGACCTAAGAAAAGTCTCTGTGATGCTGTGACATATTTGGGGCAGCCATGGATGTCAATTTTTCTTAAATGCCTCACAGGGAGTGCTAGTCCTTTCTCTTCTGTCTCATTTAGAAGGAGAGTTGCTTTTGAGCCTCTAGTCTTTTGAACCATTAAACCATTTTCTAGAACTGAGCATGCAGATGTCATTGTTTCACAAAGCTGCTTTCTGCCTCTGTGAAAGAGGCTAGATAGTCGAGTTGGAACAAAATTCAGCATGGCCAAGGCCTTCCTGCATAGGAGGCTTGAGAGGACAAGGCCTAGCTTCTAGGGAAAGAAAGTCATGGCACATTTTGAAACCTAACAACACAATCAAGACACACTCTTCCTATTGTCATGACTTCCCAGCTGCCAAGTCAGACACCAACTTCTGGTCCCTGCCAAGAAGTGCCGGCAAAGCAGTGGAGCCATGGGCCACATTGGTTGAAGCATCACTCAGCACCAAGGTGAATTAGCGCTAGCTGACCCATCACCCGCAGCAGCCCTGACCACACACAGTGGTGACGCTCTCTGTAGAAGGCTCCACTGAGCACTGCAATTCCAGGCACACCACTGAGCATGCAGAATTCAATGACTTGAATCTGCAGCTTCCCAGTGTGGAGAAAATGGAAGTGAGGCAAACCTGAATGGGATTGGAAGTTAATCAAAAGTATTATTGCTTTTCCAAGCCCTAATTATCATAAATTGGGATCAGTAGCATTAGTACATTTCCAAACCCTAATTAGCATAAGCTTGGACCAATCACAGTGACTTAAGTGCTATATAAACACATAGATGAGCACACTTGTGTGAAGAAAGCCTGCTATTGAGTTCCCTCTTACACGGAAAGAGTTCTGTTCCTGTTCTTCAATAAAATCTACCCACTCATCTCACTCATCCTGGTCTATAGCATTCATTCTTTGAATTCACAAGACAAGAACCCAGGAAAAAAGGAATTGATAGTGAGCTGCTGATGTCTGCTGCAACATTAGAGGGAACAGGTCACCTCTGACAGGGGCAACAGTTCTTGGCTGCAGAGGTCTGCACCTTACACAACCTCACCTGCCCTCCAATATCACCAGTGTGCAGTAGAGAATCAAACTTCATCTCAAAATTTTTGTTTCATCTTTTGGTGTCAATTCTGGGGCTTATTTGGAATGATGAGTAAAACACACCAATGAAACTATTCCTTTATTTTCCTGGACTTCTATACTCTTAGAAATCTGTCTATCAAAAATAACAGGCTCCTGTCACCCAGTTAAAATTGGAGAATGCAGCTGCTTGTCTAAAGCCACAGGTGGCAGGCTTACTGGAAGAGACTTGATTGATCCCTTTTGTCACTGACAGAGGATGTTTGTCAAGCTCTATTCTTCTAAGGGTCAGTAGGAAAGGGATCACCACAGCAACTGGAGATGCCAGAGGGGTAATCACTGGGTCAACTAATGTAGACCACACACAGACAGCTGTGGACATCCCTTAGTCCTTTTGGCAGGGAAACTGCTGATGGAGCCAGTCCTGGCCTTCACAAAGAGTGAGGGTACTGTCACTTACCCTACCACAGACATATCGGCATGGCAACCTACAAATCCACAAAGACCTCTAGCATGCCACCCCTGGAAGGGCGGGATTGGAACTCTGTCCCACCTCCAGATTCATATTGACCCCAGAGATGCCTCCCCAAGGCTTCCTATATGAGTTTATGGTCCCTGCCACAGTGTTTTGGGACTTTATTTTTAGAAGAAGTAATCTAACTATGAAAGGTTTTCAAGTGTTACCAGGAGTCATAGATCCTGATTGTCCAGGGGAAATTAACGTCATGACACAATACTTTTGTCCAAATTCTTCCTGATCCTAGGATAGTACAAATGCTTCTTTCACTACATAAGCTGACAGGTAAAATTCTTTCTCTTGATCTGAGAAAAGAAAAAGATTGGTACCTCCACTTGAGTCTGCTGGTCACAACTGATTAAACAGGGGCATCCAGAACTTGAATTTAAATTAAATGAAAATCTTTTTAAGGTGTGATAAATACCAGGGCTGATGTCTCTGTCGTTGCCCTTGTGACAGCGGACAAAGACTTGGCTTCTAGATGTGCCTTCTGCAGACTTACAAGGTATTGGTCAGGAAAGTGCTCAACACCTTAGTTGGGAGGACCCTGAAGTAATACTATATTGGTTAAGCTTTAGGTACTTGATCATCTTCCTGTTAATCTCCGGGTAAGAGGTGTAATAGCTGAGATGGGTGTCCTAGTAATCAATCCCCACTCAGTGGTCACATCTCAAATGTTAAATCAAGGTTTTGATCCTATTAAATAATTAGATAAAATGCAAAAAGGCAGACTGCTTCCAATCCCCACCTCTCACCAACAGGGGTGAACAGGGCTAGACTATAATGATAGCACACCTTTTCATTGGGGGAATTGGTCACATCTCCGACCTGCCAAACAGGAGACAAAAATCACCTGACTTTCGGACAACACTGTTTGTTGATCAGTGTCTGCTAATAGGAGAGAAGCTTCAAGCAGCTAAACTATTAGTACAAGAACTGCTTCAAGATGATCATATCGAATTTACTTTTAATCCTTGAAATACTCCTATTTTGTGAGTAAGGAAAAATCTGGTTGGGCATGGTGGTGCATGCCTGTAATCCCAGTGGCTAAGGAGACTGGGACAGGAGGATCACAAATTGAAAGCCAGCCTTAGCAACTTAGCAACTTAGCCTAAGCAACTCGGTGAGACCCTGTCTCTAAATAAAATACAACCATAGGGTTGGGGATGTGGCTCAGTGGTCGAGTGCCCAAGTTCAATCCCAAGTAACCCTCACCCCACAAAAAGAAAAAATCTCAAAGATGAAGGTTACTACAGGATCTCAGGGCAGTCAACAAAACTATGAAGTCTATGGGGCCTCTACAGTATGGTCTCCTATCACCTACTGCTATTCCTTTATCCTATCACTTATTTATGCTGCATCTAAAGGATTGTTTTCTTCACCATACCTTTGCACTTCAAGGTCTGTAAACATTTTGATTTTGTGTCCCTACAGAAAATTTTAAAGAGCCACTCAAACCTTATTGCTGGAAAGTGTTGCCACAGGGAAAGGCTAACAGCCCTACTTTATGCCAACACTTTGTAGATTAAGCTGTCTCCCCCATTCGTATAAAATATTCCAATGCATGTGTTATCCATTATATGGATGATGTCATAATTGTTCATGCAGAATTGCTTCTGCTCCAGAAAGTCTTCATGGAATTGCACACTTCTCATATTGCACATGGGTTATGTCTAGCTCCAGAAAATGTTCAGAAGGCTTCTCTCTATCAATGTCTTAAAAAGCTTAAGGGCATGGAGTTTGTCCCCAGTGACTCCAAATTAGGATAGACACTTTACATACTCTCAATGACTTCCCAAGCTGTGGGGTTACATTAATTGGTGATATCCTTCTTTAAAATTAACTACATCATTAGGAGGACACCTCTGTTCGATATCCTCAAAGGAGATTCTTGTCCATCCTCTCCATCTTCACAACTTATGCCAGAGGCTAAAGCTGTGCTGACTTGGGCAGAGTCTGCTCTTCAAAGAGTCCAGCTTTCTAGCCTTGATCTAAATAAATCTCTTCAAGTACTACTTTTTTCTACCACCTATACCTCTATGAGAGTTCTTTGGCAAGAAACAGGACTTACAGAATGGTTTCAACTGCCACTTTCTTCTTCCAAATCTTTAGCACCTTTTCATGAGTTAGTCACTCAACTTATTAGAAAGCTTGACATCAAGTGGTGCACCTCTTAGGGCTAGAGCCTTCTCTTATAGTAGTTCCTGTCACTACCGCACAAGATTCGCTGTGACAGTAGTTCACAAGTTGGCATATTGCACTTGCTACCTTTTTGGGCCAAGTAGTCATTAACCTGCTAACAAAATTTTACAGTTTGCCTCCCTGACCACTTTCATTTTCTCTAAAATTATTTGCACTAAACCCATTTCCCAGACTCTAACAGTTTTTACTGATGGATCCAGCTCAGGGAGGGGCAGATTTTATAGCAAAAAGGAGCTGAAGGTTCTTTGGACAAAGTTTTCCTCTACACAGTATGCTGAAATACAAGCCATGATTTTTGCCTTACATTTTTCATCAGAATCTATAAATATTTACAGTGATATGCTTATGTAGTAGGGGCATCTCAGGTAATTGAAAAGGTTACCATGGGACATACTAACTGTGGAATTATTCAGCTTTTGAAATCTTTTTTTTTTTCTTTTTATTGTAAACAAATGGGATACATGTTGTTTCTCTATTTGTACATGGCGTAAAGGCATACCATTTGTGTAATCATAAATTTACATAGGGTAATGTTGTTTGATTCATTCTGCCATTTTTTACCTTCCCCCCTCCCCTCCCACCCTTCCCCTCCATCTATACAGTCCTTCCTTCCTCCATTCCTGCCCCCCTCCCTAAACCCAACTCCAACCCCAACACTAACCCTTCCCACCCCCCATTATGTGTCATCATCCACTTATTAGCGATATCATTCTTCCTTTGGTTTTTTGAGATTGGCTTATCTCACATAGCATGATATTCTCCAGTTTCATCCATTTGCCTGCAAATGCCATAATTTTATCATTCTTAATGGCTGAGTAATATTCCATTGTATATATATACCACATTTTCTTTATCCATTCATCAATTGAAGGACTTAACGATACACTCTCCAATGATGATGTTACCCATGTTTTATTGGACATATTCAAGCTCATTCATGTCTTTCAGGACACAGAGTAGAAGGAATCAAAGTTATAGATCATCTTGTTGCACCAGTGTAATGTGTATCACCTTACTCTTCAGTCCAAACATCCCATGCCCTACATCATTAAAATGCTTCCAGTTTACCCAAAGAATTTGATCTCACTAGGGAATAGACCTGGACCACAATCAAACAATGCTCTAAATGTATTATTCACCTGGTCTTATCAACTGGGATCAATTCTTGAGGTTTTAAGAAAAATCATATTTGCAGATGGATGTTATTCACATGCAGGAGTTTGGAAGATATTGGTGGGCTCATGTGTCTAATGACACTATTCTCATTTTATTTTTGCTACAGCACAAATGGGAGAAAGTGGTAAACAGGAAATTAATCATGGCCTGGCCACTTTTGCTGTCATGAGAAAACCTCAATATTTCAAAACTGATAATGGTCCAGCTTATGCCACTCCTTCTTTTCAACACATATGTCTTCCTATCACATTATTCATAAGACGGGAATTCCATACAATGCTCAAGGACAAGAAATGGTAGACCCTTCCAATAAAACACTAAAAGATTCAACTTCAAAAGCAAAAAGGGGAGGTAGGTAATAGCTATCTCTGCAGAATCAATTACATCATGCTCTTTTTAATTTAAGTTTTTAAAATTGTGGTGAGGGCCACAATACAGTTAAGAGGGATTAAGTCTCTGGTCCAGTTTGTTCAGCATGGTACAGTGGAAGGACTTACATCAGGAAAATGGAGTGAACCAGTTCCAGTATTAATGTGGAGAAGAGGCCATGTCTTTATCTTTGCAGAAGGTGCTGAGAGGCAGATTTGGATACCAGAGAGAGCAATGTGACATCAACATGGATCCAACAGCCAGACTCAATGCGCAACTCAAAAGATTGAAGACTACTCCAGAAACAAGGATTGCCACAGCAAGACCCACCCCCAAATTCCAGAAGAGGAGAACAGCCAAGAGAAACAGTCAACCAATCAATGGAACTGCACACTGAGTATAAATCCCTTGACTTGGGATCATATCAAGAAACTGATGATGGAAGGGGCCTCTGTGATTCCAGCTACCATGTTTATGGCAATGCTAGCCACTGTACGTTGCCAGCTACATATGGTGACAGGAGAAACTTACTTGGACCTATTTTCCAGACCCTCCTGTAGTTAATGGATCTATTCCAGTATTCACAAATCACTCTGCTATGGTGAGGGTTTATCTGAATGGCATATTATTCCCTCTTGTTATTTTAATTTTACTTATTCTGGGTATAGTGCTGAGGCCCCTATTTGTTTGTCTATTCATTAAAATAATGTGTGCTTACAAGTGTCCCAGGAATATAAGACACCCTGTGGTTGCACTGTGTGTCCACCATTTCTGGTCCTTGGGATTGGGAAAAATACATGCAAACCATTATTAAATAGGGTTTCCTACTTCCAGTCATGAGAACACTGCCAAATACCTTCTGCTCCCTTATTATTCTAATTCTGCTGCCTTAGACCTAGGAATGTTTCCAAATTGCTAGATTGTGCTAACTTAGTTCTCATAAGACATAACATTTCCCAGTCTCAGTCATATGTCCTGGACTGGTCTCATCAACTTGATTTGGTGTGTCCTCATAATGAATTCAGGATTACTGGGGCATTTCTTAGTAACATCTTGACCACAAGTTCAAGAGGCATTCAGAAAGATTTATGGCATCTAGTTGCTGCTTTAGATTTTGTTAACTTCACTAGTCTATCACTAACGGATGTAACCCGTGGTCGTACTGCCACCCCCTTATGGTTTGAGGGCATGTATTCAGTTTCCTTATGTGTTATTAACAGAAAATACTAATATCACAAGAATGGACAGTAACTGATACTTTGTACAGTGTACTGTGATCTCACTGTGTGACTAAACATAACAAAGATCAAGTTATTTTGTATTTATACCAGTCTTCCTTTTTATGCTTCCCACTAGGATTATAGATAACTGGTATCAAGATAAAGGAGTGCAAGTCCTTCAGGCACTTCAAAATCAGAAGACTCAGTCAAACTGTGCCATGGGACTTGTAGTCTTTGGTACTGTTACCTTAATTAGTGTAATTACTTCTGCAATCACTGCCTCTGTCACTCTGGCACACAGCTTTCAAAAAACTCATTCTGTCAACACTTTAGCACACTTTAGCACAAAATACTTCAGGATCCTTTTGAGATGAGGCTATTGTTAATACACTTGAAGCTAAAATAAATGCTTCAGAAGGTACTATCATGAGCTTAGGTGACCAGATACAAAGTCGAAAAGTCAGACAATTATGATGTCATCTTGCCTGCTAATTTATTTATGTAGCACCTGTTCCATACGATAGCTTTCAGGGGAATTGGAAAGAAGGAATATGCATCTGATAGGAATTTAGAATCATAAGAATGTTAGTTTAGGTCTCCTGCAATTGCATCATTATATCCAAGTCAAGCAGGAAAGTCATTCCTGTGCTATCTCCTGTCAATTTTGCAGAAAAGCTGTTAGGTGACCTAATGGTTTCAGTCCTTGGAATATGTTCAAACGTACTACATGGTATCTCATAGCATTTGTTTTCTTACTATACATTCTGTGTTGTTTCCTCACAGTCAGTTGAAAGTTTGTCTTGTCCCAATTCCAACACTTCTGAATAGACATGCATAGGTTGCACTAAAAAATAAAAAAGGAGATGTGGAAATGAGCCCCAGTTATTCCCTGATCCTGCAGTGTAGGCAAAAGCCAAGACTGGAAAGCATTTTTTGCCAAAAGGCACGTGTCAGTCATTTAAAAGCTGTTAGTGTGGCTACCAAGCTAAAGACACTGGTAACAGGTTTACTGGAGAAGGCTTGATCAGTTTCCTTTGTTTCTGGTGGTAGAATGTTCATGAAGATATGTGTCTACTTCTCTGCAGATCACAAACCAGGTTGACCTGATAACTTTAAGTGTCTGCTTCTTTCACTTTCTTACTGACTTGACCTGATGGTGAAGGCACCTCACCTGATTTATCTTCTTGAATCTGGAGATGAAGTGTTCATCTGCTCTGAGGTCTTTAAGAAAGAAGTGACCAACTAATTCCCAGAATGTGAACCAAGCGGTCGGTGTCTCTTTCTCTATTCTCTGCTGAAAACTCCCCTCTCCTTCTGGTGCAGCAGCAGACTCTGAATCTTGATATGCTCCTCTGAATCCTAATTGTTTCACAAGGACCCATACATAGGGCTATTCTCAAGTCCTTGAGCACCTTTTAATACCCAAACACCAACCATATCCTCAGTAACCTCCTCTAGGACTGGGACCAATTTGGAAGGTCTAGCCTCAATTCTCTAAAAGCTCACAGGGATAGATCCGAGGACCCAAGGTATAATACAAAGTCAGTAGGCGTTTTCTGGCAGAAGGGACATGATTGGTTTTTTTCTCCTTAATTAGGGACATCAGAGGATTAGCCAGCCTGCCTCCCTGTCCAGACTATGAAGGGGGCAGGGAGCATGGGGAGTATTGGTTTCTTTTTTTTTTGATGGAAGTGCTTTGTATTATGGGAAGAGTGGTGTTCAGTAATTACATAAGGATTGTTTTAGGATGTGGATTTGAGAAAGGAGGTCAGCAACTAGGAAGTTTCTGGAAGAAAAATCATTTGGTCTGGCAACAGAGTACAAAACTAAGGATATAAACAAGCTATGTAGTGTCTAAAAAGTTACAGATGGGGAACTTGAGCAGCTGCATGCGGGTATCGAGGATCTGGTGAGAGACGATGGCTGAGGGCTGAAGTCCAGGAATGTATTGCACACAGCCAGCCAAAAAACCTTTCAAGCTAACGACAAGCCAAAACCAGTTACTACTAATCTTAAGAAGATTATTTCATCATTGTGAATGATGAAAATGTTAACCGAGTGAATAATGCTTTTGTGAACATACCGAAGGAACTTGCACACTTCTCAAAAGGCCTTTCTCTGGAACCTCTGCAGAAAGAACTGAGATCTCAGCATCATGAAAATGAACCACTTAATGTTGACAAAGCTATAGGATTCATGGCTCAGTGGTATTTCAATGGAGATGCATCGAATTCCCCCCAAAAGATCAATAAATTAAATGTTTTATACAAAAAAAACTTTTAGAACTCATAAGTGAATTCAGTAAAGTAGCAGGCTACAAGATAAATGCTCATAAATCCAATGCATTTTTATACATAAGTGATGAATATTCAGAAAGAGAAATTAGGAAAACTACCCCATTCACAATAGCATCGAAAAAAATAAAATACTTGGGAATCAATCTCACAAAAGAGGTGAAAGACCTCTACAATGAGAACTACAGAACACTAAAGAAAGAAATTAAAGAAAACCTTAGAAGATGGAAAGATCTCCCATGTTCTTGGATAGGCAGAATTAATATTGTCAAAATGGCCATACTACCAAAAGTGTTATACAGATTCAATGCAATTCCAATTAAAATCCCAATGATGTACCCTACAGAAATAGAGCAAGCAATTATGAAATTCACCTGGAAGAATAAAAAACCCAGAATAGCTAAAGCAATCCTCAGTAGCAAGAGCAAAGCAGGGGGCATTTCAATACCAGATCTTCAACTCTGCTACAAAGCAGTAGTAACAAAAACGGTATGGTATTGGTACCAAAATAGACAGGTAAATCAATGGTACAGGATGGAGGACATGGACACAAACCCAAATAAATACAATTTTCTCATACTAGACAAAGGGGCCAAAAATATGCAATGGAGAAAAGATAGCCTCCTCAACAAATGGTGCTGGGAAAACTGGAAAACCATATGCAACAGAATGAAATTAAACCCCTATCTCTCACCCTGCACAAAAATCAACTCAAAATGGATCAAGGACTTCAGAATCAGACCAGAGACCCTGCATTTTATAGAAGAAAAAATAGGTCCAAACCTTCAACTTGTTGGCTTAGAATCAGACTTCCTTAACAGGACTCCCATAGCACAAGATATAAAAGCAAGAATCAACTACTGGGATAGATTCAAACTAGAAAACTTTCTCTCAGCAAAGGAAACTATCAGTCATGTGAAAAGAGAGCCTACAGAGTGGGAGAATATCTTTGCCACTCATACTTCAGATAGAACGCTAATTTCCAGAACCTATAAAGAACTCAAGAAACTCTACACCAAGAATACAAATAATCCAATCAACAAATGGGCTAAGGAAATGAACAGACACTTCACAGAAGAAGATATACCAGCACTCAACAGATATATGAAAAAATGCTCAACATCTCTAGTAATAAGAGAAATGCAAATCAAAACCACCCTAAGATTCCATCTCACCCCAATTAGAATGGCGATTATCAAAAATACAAGCAACAACAGGTGTTGGTGAGGATGTGGGGAGAAAGGTAAACTCATACATTGCTGGTGGGGCTGCAAATTAGTGCAGCCACTCTGGAAAGCAGTATGGAGACTCCTTAGAAAACTTGGAATGGAACCACCATTTGACCCAACTATCCCACTCCTTGGCCTATACCCAAAGGACTTAAAATCAGCATATTACAGAGATACAGCCACATCAATATTCATAGCTGCTCAATTCACAATAGTCAGATTGTGGAACCAACCTAGATGTCCTTCAATTGATGAATGGATAAAGAAACTGTGGTATATATATACAATGGAATATTTCTCAGCTATAAAGAATAATAAAATTATGGCATTTTCAGGCAAATGGATGAAAATGGAGAATATCATGCTAAGTGAGAAAATCGAATCTCAAAAAACCAAAGGAAGAATGATATCGCTAATAAGTGGATGAGGACACATAATGGGGGGTGGGAAGAGTTAGTGTTAGGGTTAGAGTTAGGTTTAGGGAGGGGGCAAGAATGGAGGAAGGAAGGACTGTATAGAGGGAAAAGAGGGATGGGTGGAGTGGGGGGAAGGGAAAAAATAACAGAATGAATCAAACATTATCCTATGTAAATTTATGATTACACAAATGGTATGCCTTTACGCCATGTACAAACAGAGAAACAACATGTATTCCATTTGTGTACAATAATAAAAAAAAAGAAACCACAAATTAATTCAGCAAAGTAGCAGGATATAAAATCAACATTCATAAACCAAACATGTTCCTATACAACAGTGATGAATCCACTGAAAGAGAAATTAGGAAAACTATCTCATTCACAATAACCTCAAACAAAATAAAGTACATGGGAATCCATCTAACAAAAGAGGTGAAAGACAACTACGATGAAAACTACAGAACACTAAAGAAAGAAATTGAAGAAGATCTTAGAAGGCAGAAATACTTGCTCTTGGATAGGCACAATTAACATAGTCAAAATGGTCACACTACCAAAAGTGTCATGCAGATTTAACACAATTCCTATTAAAATTCCAATGGCAATCTTAATAGAACTAGAAAAGGCAATTGTGAAGTTCATTTGGAAAAATAAGAGGCCCAGAATAGGTAAAGAAATCATCACCAAGAAAAGTGAAACAGGAGGCATTACAATACCAGACCTTAAACTACATGACAGTCATAGTAACAAAAAACACATGCTATTGGCTCCAAAACAGACATGTAGACCAATGGTATGGAATAGAAGACACAGAAACAACCCACATAAAAACAGTTATCTCAAACTAGACAAAGGTGCCAAAAATATTCATTGGAGAAAAGACATTATCTTCAACAAATGGTGCTGGGAAAACTGGAAATCCATATGTAGCATGAAACTTAAAGTGAATCAAAGACTTATGCAGTAGAATAGAGGCCCTGTGCCTAATAGCAGAAAAAGTAGGCCCAAATCTCCACCTTGTGGATTAGGAACTGATTTCCTTAACAAGACTTCTAAAGGACAACAAATAAAATCAAGCATCAAGAATGAAATGGATTCAAACTAAAAAACTTCATCTCAGCAATTGTTTTATATGTTAAAACAATAACATGAAGAGAGAGCTTACAGAATGGGAAGAAATGATTACTACACATACCCCAGATAGAGCATTGATCTTCAGGATATATAAAGAACACAAAACACTTAACACCAAAAAAACAAGTAGCCCAAATAATAAATGGTCTAAGGAACTGAACAGACACATTCCAGAAGAAATACAGTCAGTCAACAAATACATGAAAATGTGGTCAACATTCACAGCAATAAGGGAAATGGAAGAGAAAACAAACCTAAAATTTCATCTCCAATCAGAATGGCAATTATCAGGAAAATGAGCAGCAATATATGTTGGAGAGGATGTGAGGAAAAAGGTATATTCGTACTTTGCTGGTGGGACTGCAAATTGCTGCAACATTATAGAAATCAGTATGGAGATTCCTCAAAGAATTTGGAATGGAACCACCACTTGATCCTGCAATCCCTCCATTTATATAAAGAGGACTTAAAATCAGCATACCAGGGTGACACAGTCACTCAACATTTACAGCAGTTCAATTCACAATTGCTAAACTATGGAATCAACCTAGATGTCCTTGAATAGATGAATAGATAAATAACATTTGGTACACACACACACACACACACACACACACACACATACAATGAAATATTACTCAGCCTTAAGAATGAAATTATGGCATTTGTCAGTAAATGGATGGAGATGGAGAATATCATGCTATGAAAATAAGCCAATCCCCAAAAAACAAGAGTGAGTGTTTGCTCTGATATGTGGAGGCTAATTCACAATGAGGGGGTGGGGACTAGGGAAGAATAGATGTACATGGGGTTGGACAGGGAAGTAAAGGGAGTGGAGCAGATATGGGGGTAGGAAGGATAGTAGAATGAATCAGAGAGTATTACCTCCTGTGCATTAATGATTACAAGACTGCTGTGATTCTACATTGTGTACAACCAGAAGAGTGAATCATTCGTTGTACTCCATTTATGATTGATATGTCAAAATATGTTCTACTTTCATGTATAATTAATTAGAATAAAATAAAAATATAAATCTGCCAATTTGATATGTTGCATACATAATTATATCACAATGAATCCTGCTCACATCTATGATTATAAGGCACTAATGAAATAAATTCATAGAAAGAAGAGCAGTGGAATAATAGAAGCAGAACTGGGGGAGGAAAAGGAGGGAAAGGGGAAGTACTGTGGAAAGAAAAGTAATTAATTATATTATGTAAAGATATGAATATGTCAAAATGATACCCATTATCCCATATAATTACAAAGTACTAACAGACCATGATAATGAAAACACCTAAGCACAGACCTAAGCAAAAAACAGCAAATGGGACTGCATCACACTCAAAACTTTCTGCATGGCAAAAGAATTGTAAGAGTGAGGAGACATCCTACAGAATGAGAGAAAATGTTTTCCAGCTCTTCTTCCAACAGAAACACAGGTCTAGAACTTATTAAAAAACTAAGAAAGATTAACAAAGAATCAAATAACATGATCCACAAGCAGGCAAATAAAATGAACTGCTCAAAAGGTATGGGTGGCCAATAATTTCATGAAAAACTGTTCAACATCTTTAGCCATCAGGGACATGCAAGTTGATACTACACTGACAGTTACTTAAGAGGTTCTGGATGAGACAGAAGGTTCACAAGTTCAAAGGCTGTCTCAGCAACTGAGACTCGGTCTTAAAATAAAAATTAAAGAAGACTGGGGAGACAGGAACAAGGGAGCATGTCCATAATTCCAGCAGCTCTGGAGGCTGAGGCAGGAGGACTGTGAGTTCAAAGCCAGCCTCTGCAACTGAGGTTCTAAGCAACTTAGTGAGGATATAAGCAACTTAGTGAGACCCTATCTCTAATTAAATTATAAAAGATCTGGGGATGTGTTTCAGTGGTTAAGCATGTCTGAGATTCATCCCTGGTATGAAGGAAAGGAAACAAAAGGAATTGGAAAGGGAAAGGGAAAGGGAAAAAGAAAGGAAAGGAAAGAAGGAAGGGAAGGAGGGAGGGAGGGGAAAGAAAGAAAGGGAAAGAATGAAGGAAGGAAAGAAGGAAGGAAGAGAGAAATAAAAACAGGGGATGTAATTCTGAAAGATGACTTTGTCAATGCGGAACTGCTGATTTCATCACTCTTGAAGAACTGCTGTGAGTACCTCTGGGTTCAGAAAAATAATCTCGATGACTGCTACATTATCTTACTTAAAGGGCCATATTTAAAAACAGGTTATGAGGCAGAAAGGCAAACAAGAAAACTTGACCCATTCACAGGGAAAAAACTGTCATGGACATTTAACCAGGAGAAGCACAGGCATCAGACTTACTGCACAAAGACTTTATTCAGCTTCCTGCAACATGCTCAAAAAGCAAAAGGAAACTTTGAACCAAGTACAAGAGGAAAGCCAGAAAATGGCTGCTCACAGAATGAACAATATTGATGAAGTTGGAATTTACAAAAAGAAATCACACAGATTCTGGAACTAAAAGTATAGTAATGAAGTGAAGGTACTACTCAAGTGGTTAAATAGCACACCTCAGCATACAGAATAAAGAATTAGCAAGCTTGGAAAATAACTGACCTAGTTTAATCAGAGTGAGGTACAGGAAGAGAAAAATTGAAGAATGAACAGTAGTGCTATGCTTTAGAATGAGATATCCCCAAAAAACTCTTATGTGATACAATGCAGAGATGTTCATACATGAAATGTTTAAATTTTGAGGGCTTCAGACTAAACAGTGAATCAATCCATTTGATTAATACTTTGAATGGATTAAGGGATGGGAACTCTAGGTAGGTAGGGTGTGGGAAGATATTACCCATGATATCTTACACTCAAACTCTGATGTTTTGCTGTTCATGATGATCAGGAAGGAAGGGGAGAGAGAGAAAAAGACAAAGGGAGAGAGAGAGACAGAGAGACAGAGATAGAGACCACGCACCAGATGCCAAATATATACCCCGAAGAACCTCCAATGACCCACATACTCCAGCTACATCCTACCCACCTTCAGTTATCACTCAGTTAATCCCATTAACAGGATTAATTCACTGATTGGTTAAGGCTCCCATTACCCAACTACTTCTCCTCTAACCCCTCTTGCATTTTCTCACACATGAGCTTTCGGGGACACTTCACATCCAAACCAAAACTATCCTTCAACAGAGATGCAAAAATTCTTAATAAAGTATTGGCACACCACATCAAAAACACAGGGCACCAAGATCTAGTGGGTTTCATCCCAAAGATGCGAGACTGGCTTAACATATGGAAATAAATACAGGTAATTCACAGCATAAACAGGGTTCAGGAAAAGAACCATGATTATCTCAATAGTTGCACAAAAATCACTGTAGCACCCATTCATGTTTAAATCTCTAGAGTAAGTAGGGATAGGAGGAACCACCTTGAACACTGTAAAGGATACAGATGACAAATCCATAGGCAACAAAGCCTAATGAACAGAGAAATACTGAAAGCATTTGCTCTAAACACAGGAACAATACAAGAATGTCCACTATCACCACTCCTATTCAACATAGTCCTTGAAACTCTAGCCAGAGCAATCAGATATGAGAAGGAAATTAAAGGGATACAAATAGGATAAGAAAAGCTCAAATTATCTCTGCTGATGATATGATCATATATTGAGAAGACCCTGAAAAATTCACCAGAAGATTTCTAGAGTTGATTACAAACTTAGCAGAATACAGTATCAACATAAAAAATGACTTCCCTATAAACTCCAATAATGAATCTGCCTACAATGAAATTAAGAACATTATCACAATAATCTCAACAATTAATTGGGGATTAATCTAATAAAGGACCTAAGAACTTTGAAAATGAAAACTATAGAACACAGGAGAAAGAAATCAAAGAAGACACAAGAAGATGGAAAGGCCTCCCATGTTCTTGGATAGGCATAATTAATATTGTTGAAATGGTCCAAACTATCAAAAGCATTATAAAGATTCAATGCAATGCCCATCAAAATACCAATGACACTCCTGTCAGAACTACCAAATGCTGTTCTAAAACCCATATGGAAAAAATACCCACAGTACACAAAGAAATTTTGAGCAAAAAGAGTGATGCTAAAGGCATCAAATTACAGGACCTCAAATTATACTGTCAAGCTATAATAGCAAAAATAGCAAGGAACTAGCACTAAAACAGACATGAAGACCAAAGGAATGAAATCAAAGGCACAGAGAAACACCCACAAAAATACAGCTGACACTCGACAAAGGTGAAAAGATAAACACTAAACAAACACTTTTCAAGTGAAGAAGTACAATGCCAACAAATATATGAAAAAAATTCAACATCAATAGCAGTTAGGAAAATTCAAATCTAAACTTCATCAAGATTTCAACACTCCAGTCAGAATGGCAGTTAACAAGAATAAAAACACTATGCATTGGTGAGATGTTGGAGAAAGGTACACTCATGTATTGTTTGTGGGACTGCAAGTTAGTGCAAACACTCTGCAAAGAGGTATGGAAAGAGGTAGCCCCGCAAAAGTAGAAATGGACACACCATATGACAAGTTATCACCCTCCTCAGTATATATCCCAACATTCTAATATCAGCATACTATTGGGATGTAGTCATATCAATGTCTATACCAGCACAGTTCAAAATAGCCAAGTTAGCCACGCACAGTGGCGCATACCTGTAATTCAAGCTGCTGGAGAGGCTGAGGCAGGAGGATCACAAGTTCAAAGCCAATCTCAGCAAAAGCAAGGAACTAAGCAAATCAGTGAGACCTTGACTCTAAATAAAATACAAAATAGGGCTGGGGATGTGGCTCAGTGAATGAGTGCCCCTGAGTTCAATCCCTGATATGGACCCCCCTAAAAATTTGCCAAGCTAGGGAAACAATGTTGGTGCCCTTTAACACATGATTGGATAAAGAAAATATATGATATATACACATATATATATATATATAATATATATATATATATATATATATATATATATATATATATATATATATATATATAATGGAGTATTACTCAGCCACAAGAAAAAATAAAATTATGGCATTGGCCAGTAAATGTTTGGAACTGCAGACCTCTATGCAAAAGTGAAGAGAGTCAGACCAAAAAGTCAAAGGTTGAATTTTTATTTGATATCCAGAAACTAGTCCAAAATAAGGGGAAAAAGAAAGATGGGGGACACTACCAAAAGAGAAGATAATTGGAGTAGACACAGTTACTGAGGAACAGGGAGAAGGGATGGAATAAGGGAAGAACAGTAGAATGAATCAAACCTAAATTTCCTATGTACATATATGAATATAGCACAGTGATTCTCATAAATATGTACATCCACAAGACATGAATCTTCAAAAGACATATAAGTAAACAGCAGAAAGATTAGAAGAATAGGGGGAAAGGGAAAGTGATAGGGAGGAAGAGAGGGGAAGGAAAAATACTGGGGATTGAATTAGAGTATAAGTGGTATGCCATATTTACATCTATGTCAAAATGAACCTAATGTCATCTATAGTTAAAAATAACCAATAAAAAATTGTGAGTAATGAAAAGAAGATGTCAGATTGGAGGGAGACTTCATTACCACTTGGTCCATGGCATGAAATTCAAGGAATGGGACTACTGCTTCTCAGTGAATTGGGAAAGAAATCCAATATTTACTTTCTTTCCTCCTCCTTCCTACATTTCTTCTGCTCTCTATTAACAATTTGAAAATTCTAACATTTCTTTTACCTTCACATCAAATTTTCTTTTCTCTAAATGAACTCTATATCTTATGGTCCATTAGATCATATTTAGTTTCTAAATTCCTAAGCTCACCGCCCTACCCTCCAAGGTGGTATAGAGATTAAGAACTGTGGATAGACTTGTTGATATCTGAGGGGTTCTTTAAAGTGGATCTTCTTCTTTGGTGTATTTTACTGCTATTGCTGTTGGCAGTTGCTGACCCTGCCATTCCTCTTTTTGTGGCAGTTACTGTAGCACATGTCATTCTCAGCACTGGGTATTTTTTTCAATGCTGAATATAGTTTGTTGCTGTTACTATTGTTCAATTCCCTTTTTTCTATAAGGTGTTAGGAACCTCCTGGGACACCGTGAGTTCGCAGGGTGGGGACTCTGCTGTCAAGCTAATTCCAAAACTCAGCCAAGAAAAAAATCACCTTGCAGCACCCATAAACCATGCTTGAACTTTTCAGTGGTATTTTAATACAAAAACACATGACCGGGCTGCAAGTAGAAGCATCTAGGTGGAGACCTCAGATCCCACCCATGGACATCCACTCCTATGACAGAAACAGAGGCAATTAACTTCTGTTATAGTATGGATACCACACCTACAGGGGGTCTTAATGTACACAGTGTCCAAACCCTTTTAGGATATACTCTTGTTAAGTGAAGAGAAGTCACAAAGAGCATACCCCACATAGCCTACCATATACAACACAATTGCAGGATTGCATGATCTACAAGCACAGCACTCTTGGGAGAACTACAGGGCAAAGTAGAATACTCAAGCTCTGACACAATACACATTACAACAAATTACAATGATCATCACCACAGAACTAGAAGAAAAATGATACTTCAAAACACACTTCACAATATATTCAAAAATTCCAAATGACTTGATATCCCTGAACACATTGCCAAGAGAAGAATGTGCCCTAAATATGCCAAGCACACTAATGGAAGAGAATAACCCAAACAGATGCACAAATCCCAACACTGGAATACAAGAAACATGAAAAAAACAAGGTAACATGATAACTCCTATGCTTCA
>NW_025920755.1:0-27214 GCF_902686445.1 Sciurus carolinensis | reverse complement strand
TTACCTCTTAGATATTCTGAACCTCTCTTTAGGTCTTCAAAACAGTTATATTTACCAAGAGACTCCGATTATCAGACTGTGGCAAATATATGCACAGGCAGGTTGGACACATACCAGCAGACAGAATAGGCAGGCGGCAATCAGGTAAATTTTAGATACATGAGTGGCTTATAAATAAACATTCAATACACCAAACAGAGATAAACAAACAATAAATAAGTGGAATTAATATGGTTAGATACATAAAACTATTTCAGGGAGATCAACACCGAGAGGGATAGAGAATAGCCAGGCATGGAGGAGACAGGTGAACAAATTCCACAAAGGAAGAAAAGAAAAAAAATTAAGAAAATCCTCCTCCAGGAATTGCTGATAACATCAATAAACATCATTCTCAGTGTGTTCTTGGTATATGTCAAGTTTGCTAATCTGTTGTAAGCTATATTCTCTACAGACAGATGTAACACCTGGGAGATCATTAAGACCACCTCTTTCTGCTTCCCTGACACCTGGCTTCTTGGGCAGCCTGCCTTGCTGGCCAAGAGCACATCTTGGGACTAACAAATACGTAATCTCACTGCAGGCAAGGCTGGTGTCTTCGGCTGTCCGCACCTGCAACTGGCAGACTAGGGGACTGGCCAAGTTCACCTGTGTCTTCCAGGTCCAAAAATGGTCATTGCAGAGTTTCATATTGTGGACAAAGTCTATGAAAAGGAGTACATTGTTTGTTAAGGCTTTTTCAGGTTATGTCTGTAGATGGGGATTTATTTTACATAAAAAATGAATTTTCTGCTGGGCTAAATACAATTTTGAGAGCAATTGAAATGAGGACAGAAAAAGCAGGAGAGACAAGAGATAGAGCAGAAGGGAAACCAGTTGAAACTAAGGCATTAAGCCAGGAGTGGTGGTGCACACCTATAATCGCAGTGTCTCAGGAGGCTAGACAGTAGGATCACAAGTTCAAGGCCAGGCTCAGCAAATTAGCAAGGGCTAAGCAACTTAGTGAGATCCTGTCTCTTAATAAAAGGGCTGGGGATGTGGCTCAGTAGTTGAGTGCCCCTGGGTACCCAGTGCCAACAAAACAAAACAAAAAAAACAAAAAACCCCAAAACTGAAAAACTAAGGCATTAAAATGGATTTAGTGTTGTAGAGTTGCACAGGATCCCACAGTTGGTCAAGTCTTAGAGAAATTTTTAATAATTTTATCTATGATTTTGTGTTCTGTAAGGGAAGTCCTACTGGCTGCAGGTGCTGTGGTCTGGAGCTGTGGCTCCAGCTGGCTCTTCACCTCCCCAGGCAGCTTTAGCTGCTCACCTCCTGCCTTCTGGTGACCTGGGTCCTGCCTGGCTTCCTCCTTCCCGCCCCTGCTCTGATCTTGCTGCCACTTTCTGCTTGGGTGGCAACTGGGTCACGCAGTTGAGGGAAGGTCCATTGCCTGCCATTGTTCTCAGTTCTCATTGGGACCTAGGCATGGATGGGAGAGGGTCAGGGTTGATCCATGCCCCACAGCATGTGGGGATGGGGCGAGGTGGTGTCAGAACCAAGGCAAGGTGGACGGGGACCTCTCATCCATCCCTAACCCAGGTAACTAGTACATCCAGATACAGAGGGTACAGATTTGGGAATTGTTATGGCTTGAATCTAAAAACATCCTCCAAGAAGCTCATGTGTTAGCAACATGGCAAGGTTCAGAGGTGAAAAGACTGGATTATCAGAGTCATGGCCTCATCAATGGGTTAATCATAATTTGAATGAATTAACAGTGGGAAAGGCTGGAGGAAGTAGGTGACTGGAGTCGTGGTCTTGGACTGTGTAGGTCCTGGATCCTTCTTCTCCTCCCTCTCTCTGCTTCCCAGCTGCCATGAGCTGAGCACTTTCCTCCACTACACCCTTTCCTCTGATGCTTTGCCTCATCTCAGGCCCAGAGCAATTGAGTCCACTGACCATAGACTGAACCTCTGCAACCATGAGTCCCAAATAATCTTTTCCTCCTCTAAGTTGTTCTTGTCAGGTATTTTGGTCTCAGCAACCAAAAGCTAACACAGGGGCCACCATGGTTGGGGTGGAGGATCAGAGGGAAGACAAGGTTGACTTCTCTGCCCCAGCCTGGACCCCTCAAATTGGTTTAAGGAGTAAATTATAAATATGTAAATGAATTTCTCCCATGCTCTCTTAAACTCTTCTCTGGGGTAGCCGCCAGGGCTTCCCACAAAGGTACCAGGTCCTTTCCTCTGGATGTGCTAGAATTGCCCTTTGCTGTATCCCCTGACCTTGTGGCCACCTAACTTGCACTCATGATCCTGGAGGGGATTTAAAAGCAAAAGCCTGTTTTCTTTCTCTCTGTTACAGCAGTTGCCATGTTTCAAAGGAAGGCTACTTTATCACTCTGGGTCCAGATGAGAAGGACAGAGATCACAATCCCCTTGTGGTAAGAAATGAGCTTTTGCTATTTTAAGCCGTAGACACTTGGGAGTTGTTTGTTGTTGCTGCTAAACACTGCCTATACTGATACATGTAGTCTCTGTGTTAGATCAATTTTCCTAGCATTCTCTTGTGAATAATAGACATGTACCATGTTCACTGAACAAATAACCTTCTCCTGTCCATATTTAATTATCTTATGTAGAAATGTTATGTAGATAAGTCTTGACTCAGTTGACCTGCTGGACAGTTCTCGGCTTCTATGTCAAACCACCATCTTGATTTCCTGACTTCTCTGGTTGGACTCATACTTCTTTCTTCCCTCTTTCCTTATTTTCTGCACTCCTCTTTCCTATACTCCTGCTTCTTTACATTCTCCTTTATACAGAAAACTTTTCAAAAATCATAAGTAGGTGGGTGGCTTCTGGAAGTACAGCTCAGATACACCCTTCTATTCTCCATGTCATCTCTTCCTTCAACTGCAGCAAACATTGGCATTTAGATGTCTGTGGCATCTGACTCAATATGACAAGAATGCGACTGAGCAGCATCTTCCAGAACCAGCGTCATTTCCCCAAGTCTTGTGCCTCCACCACCAGCAAACACGCTCTTCCCATAGCTTTGTTTTAGGTTTTGCATCTGTTTTATTTATTACTGTCATGTTAATCTGCCCAAGTCCTCTGCAAGGGCTGTCAGATTCACTAGGGCCTCTGTGTCCACACTTCCTGCTACATTTCCAGGACTCTTGATCTCTGTCTCAACTGCTCTGCAGATGCAGACCTGCCTTCCTTGTTTATAACATCCCTTTTAAATTTATTATGTGACAAGATCATTAATAGAGAATAGTGACTCTTAACTGGCATTCCAGGATTGATGCATAACTTCTTTTTGCATGTAGAATTTCAGGTCCAAGCACTCTCTACAGTGGGACCAGAAGTGCTGAAAGTCATGCTACCCAGATGAGGGAAGAGCAGAACTGCCAAGAGGGGAATGGGAACACCCAGGCAGGACCAGCGCAGCTTGGGGATTTCCCAGAATAAGGGTGGAAACTGGGCTGTGGGCACAAAAGCCCATGTGGAATAGGAAATGCAAACAGGGATGGGCTAAAAGGAGTGGCAATCTTTGCTGCCTAGAAGGGTCACTAGAATTAGGTGATGAGGGCTGTAAGTCCTTGGGGTAGACCCTCAGCTCCAGCTGGCTGTGGTCAGTGGTAACAAAGATCTGGCATGATGAGATACTCAGGTTTTCAAAAGAAACCAGAAATAGTAATTTTAGGTGAGAAATTGGTAATGTAGGAACTAATTTAAAAATCTTACAAGGTTCTCCCAGAACCTTTCTGGGAGTCAGGTCCTGTGTGCAGGCTGCTGTTTTGAGAGCTCTGTGTCTAAAGGTGAGGGGAGAGGGAATCCAGGGTGAAGCTGAGGGAGTGGTACATTCACGGCATCATACAAAGAAGAGAGAAAAAGCAGGATCACAGGGGACAGAGATGACTCCAATTCTCACAAAGTCGGTCAGGAGAGTACCTGGTACCATGCAGTCCTATTTCCAAAATGATTAGAAAAATCATGGCAATAACCACCCACCACCCAAGCACAATGTGCTTAAGAGGCAGATGGCAGGGAAACTTCACAGCAAAACAGAAAATAAAAGAAAGGGTGAGTCAAAAGGCCATGTGTGGTAGCACAGTACCTTCAGATGGGTTGGTGCAGAGCCATTGGTGGACACACACGTGTGACCGACCAGGATGGGCCACAGCAAGGAGGAGGTGGGAGTGAGTGTGGTGTGATACTTAAATACCTTGACTGTTTATCTATTCATTTATTAACAAGGAGAGTTGAGGATATCTGTACAGGGAGGGGAGAAGCCAGGAAAAGGAAGGGTCAGAATCCAGGAGGTCATTTTGAGAGCATCCAGTTGGAAAGAGATACTGAGCACATCCATGTAAATGCTCCCAGTCATGACAGGGCAGGTGGCAGAAGAAAGATTCCTGTTTTCTTCAGGAAGTTCAGGGAAGAAAGAGAAAGAAATTAATGGTATCAAGTTGTTGGTGAACAGTGAAGTGGAAGGAAGAGACTTGCTGGCTCTCAGTTTTTTTTTCCTAAATAAATCATAGTGGACATAGGGCCCTGTGTCTCCTGAGGATGTGATACAGACTCTTGGTTGTGGGAAAGCTCAAATTAATCATAAAACAGGTCTTGGATATGGAGGAGAGATTAGTCATCTAGAAATAAACCAAGGATGCATTATTTCATATCTCTGGACTATGCTCAAAAATGCATCCAACACCACCAGAATATTGGAGCCATACGGGATTGTCTTGGGTACACCTGGTAACAGAGACTTCCCAACAGGCACACTCTGAAATCAGTCTCCACTCCTGATATTCAGAAGTTGTTCTGGGAGCTCATGGCTCTTCTTCAGAGCCTAGCACATGCTCTATTCCAGTTGGGACTGTGAAGGTCCAGGCCTCCCCCACAGGGTGGCTTCTTTTTAAGACTCCTGGACTGAGGAAGATGAATACAACCTTTTCATTTAACAAAGAAAATCACTCACTGTGCATGACTTACATTACCCAGATCATGACAGAAAGCACAGAGGAAAATAACTCTGCCTCACTCCCCTCATAAAAATGGCAGCGTTTTCAAGCCCAGACCCTCTGAGACTGTGTAATACCAAAGTGCCTCTGTGCTTCTCACTGGTCTGTTCTCAAAATGAGCCAGTGTAAACATGTTGGGACGTGTCTAAAATCTCAGATCCCAAGGGCCCATCACCAGGACTTGTAAGTGAGTCAGTCTAATTGGAGACCTAGAAATCGACATTTTTAATCAAGCTTCCCAGGTGGACCTTAGGTTATATTTCTAACAAAATGTTCTGCAAGTTCTGATGAGTAAAATTCTTATCCTGAATTTTTTTTTTTTTGGCAGGAGGTGAAGGGCCTGGCTTTGACAAATCATCATTTGCACACACACACAAAAAAACACACTTTCCTTGACTTGGGGAGTCAGAACAAAACAGTGGATTCAGAAAGAGAATCTCCTCTCATTGAAGTAGAAGACCTCAAATCAATTGAGATTCCAGGGGACCCTGGCACATTCTCTCTTCCATCTCTGCACACAGAAGAGAGGCGGAGAAGATGCGACCTCCACCCAGGATCCGCAGGGCAGACAGTGGAGCACACATGTGCACACACAGGTGTGAACTCCAGTTATGACAATGACTTGCCCCATGTTTTCAGGCTGCTCATCTTTCAGAACTTTCCAGCCTGTTGTTCCAGGGGCTGTCACACAGCACATCCTGATTTTGGTTTTGAAAATGTAGCTGGTGAAAGGATGCTTTCAGGAAAACTGAGTCAGAAGCACAAACCAAGTGTGCAGAGGAGGAGGGAGAGATACTACCAACGGTGGAGTCAGCTGGCTTCATGTGTAACCTGCAGGGGATTTTCTCATAAATCCCCACAATAACTCTAGGAGGCAGGTTCCCCTGGGGGTCCATTCGGCAGATGAGGAAACCAAGATTAGGAGTAAGTTAAGGCCCTAGACTGGCAAGTGAAGGGGAAGGATGTGAGCCTGGTGCAGATCAGAGTTCAGGTTCTTCATCACTGGGAGAGGTGGGAGGCTCCTGGGAAGGACACACTGGGGCTGGTGGGGCATGAAGGGAGAGGGAATCTGGGCAGATGGGGCTGGGGTGTCAGGTCTCTTGAGTCTCTCAGGCCCTGTTCCAGACTAGAGGTATGTTGCAGTGAACAGCCCCACAAGGAAGAGATGGGGAGAGTGCTATTTCTGGGGTGCTTTAGAAAGTGTCAGAGGAGCAAATGGGGTTAGTGTTAAAGGGTGTTGAACGAATGACCAACAGTGACACCAAGGTCCCTGGGCATTTGGAGAAATTCAGCTTTTCTAAGAGCACTGAGTCATCTGCCTTGTAAGTCATGATTCTCAACAGGGGTCAACTTTGTTCCCCAACCCCCCCAATGACATTTGGCAATGTCCAGAGACATTTAGATGTCACAGCTGGAGAGGGAGGGTGCTTGTGGTGTTCAGTGGGTCTGTCCACAGCTGATGCTAAATGTCCTTCAATGCATGGGATGACCCCACAACAAAGAAAGACCTGCTGTACTTATCAGTAGTGCTAGGTAAAGGAGGCAGGGACCCCCATTTGAAAGGTTTTTGAGCAAGGAAAGGAAAATGGCCAGGGTAATCCAAAAAGGGTGTTGCAAGTTTTGCACTCATGCAGTGGGTGTCCAGGCAAGCCCTGGCTGCTGGGGCACCCCACAGCCCTTCCTTCCCAGGTTCTACTTTATTAAATTGCTCTTCCTGGAATGACTCTCCTCTGAATACTGCAGCTTAGAAGGCAGAAATCTTTAACTGAATGTGCCTTTGAACTTTGGGATTAGGATATTATTATTCTGCTGATGTCAGTCATTAACCTCTGTTCAATAGGAACCCCTCTCCTGGAAGAAAACTACTGGGAATGATGGAAGTCTCCTCCCCAAACAGGCACAGAAATGTTCACAGGACCAGGCAACTGTAATTGCTCTGATGTTTTGCATATTTATGTTCAAAACCTTTGCATGAACTGTTACCTTAAAAAGGAAGGATCAGTTCATCTTTAAAAGGGGGTGATTGATCACTGCCAATTGGGCATTCCCTCATTCTTGGCTTCCTCTTTGCTTCCTTAATAAGTTCTTCAGGAACACCAGTTTGCTATTAAAGACAGGCATTCATCATAAGCCAAGCAGAGAGGAGGCAGCTTTGGATGGGCACAATACCTTATTTCAATCCAGTGTCCTTTCTGTTCAATTTGATCTGTCGCTTCATTAACATTTGAGGAAAAACACACAAAGACATTGGTAAATATTAATCAGAAATGCACAGCCCCTTTCCTGACTCAATTACTTACCCATTATGGGGTTCTCCAGTGATCATGCCCTGCTAAACCTCCTATTTGCTTAAAAGTCAAGTGAGAAGCACTTTGCCCGGATTGCCTGTGCACTCTCAGCCACCTCAGTAGTCTCTAGCAGTGGGGAAACTGTCTTTGTTTCTTTCTCCCACCTTTTATCAGCATTCTTCCCAGTCTGGTGTCTGAGTGTATGTAGGCTCACCCTCTGGCCCCTGGCCTTAGTGCTTTCTCGATGGGTTTTAACTTGGCCTGACAAGTTCAGATGACTTGAGGCACACTATGTACATGTACTCAATGGTCAACACACCCACCTCATGGCCCCTCTGTTGCACATGCGATGTCTTTGAGCTCCAGAGTCCATTTCTTCCACTTCAGATCTCATCAGACCATGCAAAATTCCCATCACCCTTTCCACACTGGTGGAAGCAGGTCCAAGTCATGATCTCTTATTATCAGTGAAGTCATTAAAAGTCTGTCAGATCAATTGAGCTCTGACATAACATTAAAGAAGTTCTTGGGTGAAATCTATTTCTCTATGCCTAAAACATGTAAGTTCAATGAGGCTCCTAATGAAATCTTGTCCCACCTGTGCTAGCTCCTCAAGTTAACAATGAATATTAAAATGCAGGCTACAGGGGCTGGATTCATCATGGAACATCAAAATCTGAACCTGAAAGGCCATTCTACTTGAGAATCTGCTGTGGCTGCCAGGATGAGGGGCAGGTCTCCAGCCTGATCAGGTCTGTCTACATGTGAGCCTCAAATTATCGGCAGCAAAAAGAAGTCAGATGATTTGAACTGAGTTACCAGGTGTGAAGGTGACTTAAGTGATTGTCCACTTCCATCCCTATTTCAAAACCAGGTTGGAGCTCTGTGCTCAAAAACGGACAAATGGTTTTTCCCCCAACAGTTTCTTCTTGGCTTCTGCATGACAGTATGTCTTACCCCAAGAAATTAATGTGCAATCAGTGTGCAAAAACACATTAGGCACTTGAACCTTTTAATTCTGTGGAAAGGCCCTCTACAGCCACTCCCTGAAACAGACCACAAGAGGTTTATTTCTGAGAAATTCTTGGGTCCTTTGCCATCTGCCAAGCATTTGAGAAATAAAGAGGTGGAACCATAAGATACCTGGTTTTGCTCAGATACAGGCAAATCAAGCCAATAGAAGAATTATGTTTTTTGACATACTCAGGCGGTATAATTCTTGCACAACAACTTGTTGCCATGGTACTCTTTCTACTATGACATCCTGGAAGTTGTACCTTTGACACCAGGGCATTTGAACTTTTCTTATACTTGACCCACAATAAGAAACACATTTGTTATTATGACCCACAAACTACATGGGCATTTATATAAAAAGAAACAATATTTAAAATTTATTGCATCCCTTGCTGCACATAAGTTGCTCTGATATATTCTAATGTGCTCTTATTATTATTTTTTTAACCATGCAACATCTTTATTATGTATAGGTGTTTAAAAGTATTTCCTTAATACCTCCAGACCCAGGCATAAATAATCATGCACTTCACATATTGAAAAATGCAACATAATCATTGCCTAGAGAAGGGAAAACTGTCCCCAATGTGAGCTTAGCCAGGAGGCCAGTTCATCTGCTGACCTCCAAGAACATGTAGATGAATGTGATAGACCGACTGTCCACCTTCTGCACCTTCAATCACCACCATTTGATAACCCCTCCTCAGGCCCAAAACAGCAGAAAATGTCTTGCCAACAATCATTAAATGTCCAAGATTTTCATCATCATCTTCTGTAGCAGAAATCTGGGCTATATGTCTCTTGGGTATCACCAGAAACTGTGTTGTTGCTTGAGGGGAAATGTCATGGAAAGCAAGACACTGGTCATCCTCAAAAATTAATTTGGCAGGGATTTCCTTGCGGATGATCTTCCCGAAGATGGTGTCGCTGCCAGGCTGGGCGAACTGAGCCTGGGCGATTTCATCTGCCATCTTGGCCTCCCTCCCACACGGTGGCCAGGGGAGAAGTCCGAGAAAATAACTTTTTATAACAAAAACTTTTGATTGTTCCAAGTACATGTTGCCTTTGCAGCACATGTCCATCTTCCTGGGACAAGATGGACTTGCACAGTGCTGATGATGCTACACAAGACATTCTGGAACCTCCTTTTGGTAACTTTGTTCATACCAAATTTGCAAGTCTTGCAAGAGAGCAGGCTAGTTTCTTTATGGTTGCATGTGATTTGGTATTGAAAACTGTACTACCTGGCTCACCCAACTACCTTTTTTCACTAGCTTTTCTTTCCATGACTAGTCATTTCCAGAAGTTATATTCATTTTAAGACAACGAAGTCCCTGCCTATAATGGAGGCTATTTGAGACATTATCCTGCAGTAGAATTTCCCAATACTAATGTGACTCTGTCATTGAAGAGTTTAATGACATGCACTTTTTTTTTCCCCAACCATTAAGGCAACATGAATCCCAAATGTGAACGGGGGAAAGAAAGTCATAAGCAACAAAGGGTTTAGACTTTCACAAAACCAGACAGGTGGGTCAGGACCCAACAATGACCTGGAAAACAGGAATGTAAAAGTGTTTGCTTCTCTAGAAATGAATGGTAGGGGTGAGGTTGAGCCCTCTGCAAGAAAGTTAGGAGAACAGAGGCAGGGACCCCTCCAGTGAGTGCAAACCAGGCCCACCTTTTACTCTCTAGCAAGTTAACTGACCTCAGTGGGTCTCAGGGTGGTCTCTCAAGCAAGTTAACTGACCTCAGTGGGTCTCAGGGTGAAGAGTCACCTGGGCCATGCTGTGGGCCAGGCCTCAGGCACTGAACTTCCACCAGTTCCACCAGCTAGCATGCACAGTGGCCTGAATCCAGCACATGAACTAAATGCAGTCTCATTTACAAACAGTGGGTTCCTTCCCTGTTCCCTTCACTGTACTTGAAGACAGATCTTGCTCTCATGACAAGTATAGTCTAATTGTGGGGGGATGGCAATAAATTAGTAAACAAAAGATATTAGGAAGTATGGTGCCTAGTGGACAGGGGACCATTCCATTGCTTCCAGACTGAGCCGGGAGGGGGTCACCATCTATCCACCACTGACACTAGATTTATTTGTAGGACCAAGAGATGGCATTGGAGGTGGTCCAAGCACATAGGCAAAGACTCACAGGTGGTTAAATCATGCTGAGACATAACAGTAAGAAAATATGCTAAGGGAGAGAATTGTAACCATCCAAGGACACAGAAAACCACAATCCTGGCCCCAGAGCTGCATTCCTCATACAGCTCACCTGGGTTCTTATGCTATAGGATAAACTAAATAAATCAAGGGACTCTTGGGGTAGATCAGAAACAAGCCTGTAATAAATTCCCCTAAACTTCCTTGTCAGTGACTTGTCTGGAAACTTCACTTCTTTTTGAGAATTAAAAAAAATATTGAATGCTGTGGACATGTGGTAGGAACTGAGAAGGAAATTTCCCCCTGAATTTCTGCCTAATTTTGGAGGAGGTTAATTAATTGGCAACCATTTAGTTTGGTGGAGATTAGTCACATGTTGGATTCCAATGGTACAAAAAGAACTTTCTTTTCTACACATTAAATGTTTTACAGTTTTATTAAATTATGAACAGTATGAACCATTAGGTCACTTTTAGTTGTTGAATTACCAATAGCTAACACAGAGCACAAAATAAGCACTAAATAAAAATTAGTTGAATAATGAAAGAAAATGAAAGCAAAGGCTTTGAATCTGGAAAATCTGTTACGTCCGGTAACTACACTTTTTGAATGTTCCTATGTGTTAAATGTTTTCTGTAGGTTGAACAATTTTCTAAGACACAGGCATTATTATCTTTATTTTATAGGGGAATGAACTAAGCATTATGCACTATGCATTATTTTTGTGGAGGCTGAGCCATATTCAACAGTCAACCAATAATTGAGCACCAACTACGTACCAGTCACATGTAGCCAGCTACTTAGGTTTGTCTGACTCCAAATTCTAGACTCCTGGCCACAATGCTGTTGGTTCTGAGTGAAACATGCTGGCAACCAGGTTTACCAGGCCCTAAATCTGACTTAGCTTCCCAGTCACCCCAGGAACCTCGATGCCAGGCGAACACAGGAAAAGGAGAGATCCTCACACCCTCAGGAAGAGTGCATTTCTGCACATCCATGCACGTGTGTCCTAGCAGCCATGGGATCCATGACTGCTGTATTTCTTATTAAATCTAACAATCATTTTCACCACAGAACCCAGGCCTAGCTATCCAGCAGTGATTTTCCATCTGGTAGCCAGACATTAGGACACATTTTTAAGCAACTATCTGGACATGTTGCATGGATCCCTTGGGCTGGATCGGAACTGGAAATAGAATGAGTGTGATCTGCGAGTCTCCAGGCAGCATTTCTGGGCTGAGAGAGAAAGGTCAAAGGAGATGGGAATTCTCTCTCCCATCTGCCTGCATCAGGAAATCACAGTTGCTAAGAACAGTCCTCTGGGGGTTGTGTCAGAGCCTGGCCCCTCAAACTTCTTCCTACACAGGTTGGGATGCAGTCCATTATTTTGGGAAAATCATGGGGCCATTGACCTTGGAGAATAAAGAGAGAGAGTTATTATCATGCCTCGAGGGCATTCCATCTGTGGGGAGTGGGCTTAAATCAGTGGCTCTCAACCACAGCGATTTTGTCCCCACCCTCCCTTAGGCAGGACTCCTCCCTGCCCCAGGGGATATGTCTGGAGACAGTTTTGATTGAGTCAACAGAGAGTGCTGCTGACATCTAGTGTTATGAGACTGGGAAGGAAGCCACACATCCTGCCCTGCATAGAGTGTCCTGCCCTGATAGAGAACCATCTGCCCCAAGTACCAGTGGGGTGGCAGTTGGGGAAACCTGGTTTAAAGTATAATGATGACACTTGTGATAGTGATGCAAAAACTTGGTGCTCCTGCTTATTGTGGGATCATCATGGCCTGGCTTTTGCTAAATCATTGTCACTGGTTATTTAAATCCCATGTTAACTCCCATGTTGTCTTTATTCAGTGGAAAGGAGGAACCCAGCCCTGAGAGGGTAAGGGACTGTTCAAGGTCATAGAGCAAGAATGTTGCAAAACGGAGTTCAAACCTAGAACTTCCTGGCTGGAGAACTCTTCAACCCTAGACTGTTAGGCTGGTCCTCTTGGTTCAGGAAATGTCCCGCAGGTGCCTGGGAGAAATCCTGTGCTGGAAGGTTCTCAGCCTCAGCCCTGGAAGCCACTCCTCCCCTTGGTGTCCTTTGCTTGATGAATGTTGGAGGATGCACTTCCTCCTGCTAGCCTTCCCTTCAAGGTGCTGCCACAAAAAAATTTTATTTAAAAAAATAAATGTACTTGCAAATTCCATCACATTCTCTCTAAGAGGTTTCATAATACAACATGTAAGTTTGGGGAAGAGTCTGGAAGGCAGAATTTTTCTGACAAAGGGATAGCTAAGAGATCAGCTACTGACTATTCATAACACGAGGAAAAACCAGCATCCCTGATTCTTGGAAGCTCAGGTACAAACAGGGAGCTGCGGGATTCATGTCTTGTCTAAAGTCTAGGTGTTCTGGGCAAGCAGCAGCATTTTTGACACCTGTTATAATGACATGCTGATGCAGAAGTTCACGTTAGACTCAGAGCAGATCTGTGTGAAGGTCGGCAGAACTCTGCCAGGCAGATGCAAAGCACTGTGGGAAAGGGCTCATGGGTTTATTCTTGGGTAAACTTGGGAACTGCATATAGTACAGAAATCTCCTAAGGATCTGCAGAGGGAAGAATGCTCTAAGGTGCACCAAGCCAGAGACCCACATGTTAGACTGTTAGCCTCTCACTGAAACTCTTCAAGGACTATGGTAATGATGATTGACTCAGACCAGAGAAGGCAAGCCAGGTGTGTTTTATAGGTCCTTTAGTAAATATTTTTAAAAATTACAATATTTATAAAGTTGTTTTAAATGAGAGTGGAAATAAAACCTAAGTAGCATATTAAACATGGAATCTAATGACTTTATTGCTTAGTCAGGGGACAGCAAATGTTTTCAGTAAATATCCAGGTATTAAATATTTCCAGACTTGCAGAAAAGAGAGCCTCTACTCAACTATCCAACTCTGCTGTGGTGGGTGACAGCATCCACAGACAGCACAGGAATGACTGGGTCTGGCTATGTTCCAATAAAACTTTATTTACAAAAACTGTTGGCAGTCAAATTTGACCCAAGGGCTATAGTTTGTCAATTCCTGGACTAATAGGAAACCAAGTAAAATTGAAGGGGAGGCATTTTTAGTGAAATAAAGATAAAAATAGAAAAGTGGTACATCAAAGCATACAAAATCACAAAGAAACGTGAAGACTGGGGAAGGTGGTGAGACCCACATTGGGTCCTATGTTTTAGGTGTGATTCAGGGTTATCATTGTTATAATAATGAGTCACTGAATCATTTATTCTCATATTCAGCCTGAGTTTATTGAGTGTTTATTATGTTCCAGGACACTCTACAGAGCACTGGACTGGGATTTCAACTGTGAATAAGACAGGCATGGTCTCTGATGAATTTTCTACACGTTATGAGGGAATAGTTATTGTGGGAGAATGAGGCTTCTCTGATGAATAGTTTATAAGCAAACACCTAAAGGATGAGAAGAAACCAGGCATTAGAAAAGCCAAGGGTTTAGCATTCTGGAAAACAAAGAGGATAGGGGTTATATACATGTCCTGAGGGATGCGGCACTCCCATGCTGCTTCAGTGTGGCTGCAGCCCACCAGGAGGGCAGGGAAGAGGGTGCCACCATGTTGGAAAAGTAAGCATGGGTTAGACCAGGCCAAAGGGCAGGCCTGGGCACCACGAACAGGCTTCAGGCAGAGGAGACGCTTAGGTCAATGTTAAGGTTACTCTTACTTCTCCATGGGTGATGGACCACAGGGGAATAGTGGGGCAGGGATCCCAACCCTACAACCATAGCAACAAAGCAACGTCGGGTCAGGTTGTGCTCACCTTTGAGTATTACTTGTTAGGTTCTCCCAATAACCCATTGGAGGAAGTATGTAATTACTCCCAGTTCACAAAAGCAGAAGCTAATAAGCTGAGAGATACATTAAGATGACTGGTTTCCCACAGCAGACAAGCATCAGAGGACACAGCTCAGATCTTTGTGACTCCACGTGTCAAACTTGCATGTACTGAGAGTTGATAACCTACAGCCCAGGGCCAAATCTGCCCCACTAGTTTTGTTTTTCTAAATAAAATTTTATTAGAAAACTGTCCACAGTTGCTTTCCAGCTAAGTATACATAGACTGTATCATCTACAAAGCAGAAAATACACTTTCTCACTGTTTGCAGAAAAAAATTGCCAACCACTGGTGTATGTTATAATGGTAGGAGGCTCTTTTCTTGGCAGAAGAATGTACAAAATTAACACAATGTGACTGAGATGCTTCCCCACCAGCTTCACTGTCCCATAATGTCATTTGACTATGGTTTCCCAGATCCTTTCCCATTGTGTTCTTGTGCAGTATTTTATCTTAACTCAGGACTTCAAAATAATTTTAAAGAAGACACAGCAATACACAAATTACCACTGAGAGAGAAATGTTTCCAGGAAGGGCTTCAGAAGGAAATAATGACATAGCATGTGACAGTAGGTGTCATGCAAGGGAATAGTGTTTCCTTTTCCCCATGGCTAACATTTATCCCCAGGTAATGCCTTGTTTGTTAGTCTGTCTCAAGGAAAAAAGAGACTAGCAACCCACACTTTGTCAAACAGATCAGAGTCAAGAGCTAACATGAGAAGACTCAGGTTAACTGATGAAATGCCATCTGGTAGCCAGAGCTAAGACAGAGAGCGAATTCTGGCTTTGAATTGTGGCCGAAACTTCAATTGACATTTACTTGACTCAGTTTACACATCAGAAATGGATGTGACAACATGGAATGGTAACTAGGTTGGCTTCTGATTCAACTAAGGTCCCTCTGTGTACAATTAAAATTGACGTCAAGATGCCCTCCCTTGGTGACCAACACAGGTGCCAGGTTTTAGTGCCCTCTCTGAGCTTCTAAGCTACCCTGCTGTGAGATCCTTCATCCACTGAGTTGGAAATGTGTTTACATCAGTGGTGCCTCTTTTCCTCCTAAAAAGGAAATTGTGAGACCCTGACTTCATCAAAAATCCTAGTTAAAGAATAGATGGATCTTCACATGAAGGTGATGCTTTGCACCTAAAATATAGTCATATTGCAAAGTTTAATGAGAAAAATCAGAATATAAATGATTTAAGGAGCAGGCAAATTTAAAATGACTTAAACCATATTTTAAGCAAAGTAATTTGAGTCTGTCACTTTGTCAGATTGACAGGCAACCCATAGGTGAAAAACTAGGAGGGGAAAAGAAACTTAAGAGAACCAGCTCAGGGTGACACAATTCCTTTCAGGGGACAATGCCTGGGAAACCTCGGCATGTCTGCCTTTCCCTTATCCATATAGAAGGGTCTTCTGTGCTGTTATCCCTTCTTTAAAGAAACTCACTTCTTAAATGTATTTGAATACTGAATTTTATTTACAACTGACAGTGAAAATCTAGCAATAATAGCTACAGAATTGCTGGTTTGATGTGGCCCTCATTTTACATCAATATTACACACTAAGATAAGTGCATTACAATTAAACCATTAAGAAGTTTATCTGTGTACCATTTAAAACACCAATGCATTCCATCAGAGATTCTGCTACCTTCCAGAGTGCTCTCATAAGGGAATGTAAATACATGTAAATATTTGATATGGTAAGTATTCTATTATTTGAATTAAATATTAAATAGTATCAAGAGTGTATGCATGCTTTGTGATATGAAAACATGGCATGTTTAAAGCAAGCCAGCAAACACGAACTGGCGGAAAACCAGACTCCACAAAACCTGGAAGGCCAGGAGACAGCCAGCACTCCAGGCACTTCCCACCAGCGGCTTTGCAGAGCCTTGGTATATTTTTCAAATCAAAGGCAGAGGAACTGCTGCAAGCTAGCTTAAGAGACAGAGGAAGCCACACCAAAGCGCAGCAGTGCTGGTGGGCCTGAGCCCCCTGGAAGGCAGCTGCTGTCAGTCATGCTGGAAGGTGGGGAGCAGGTGCACCTCACTCTAGCAGAGACTTCCTCCATCCCAACCCAGGTCAAATCCCGTGTCCACATTCTACAGCTTACAAGAGTTTAGGTGGAAGGAAGTTCTTACCAGCAGCCTGGTCTGCAAACCCCTGCGTGTCTATCCCTGGTGACCTCCTCTCCTGCCTTCACCTGCTCGCTCACCCTGGGCAGGGAGTTCCCAGGCTTCCCCACAGGTCTGCAATTTCACCTACTACTCCATGGACTGGTGGGTCCTCTCTGGGCTCTCTATGTGAACAGCTTATCTTCACCCTTTGGGACTCATCTAATGTGTCACCTTATCTGAGAGTTCTCATTTGTCCCTGCATCTTATGATCTGACTTTCTTTCTTTTTTTTAATCTTCATAGCTCTTATAACTGTTGATTGATTTGCTTAAATGGTTAATATCAGTTTCTCCAACCATGCCATGGATTCCTCAAGGGCAAATCTCTTCACCATTCCATCTGTAGTGTAGAGCAGTGTTTGGCACAGCACCTGTGATACGTGATAAAGTTTTGCTGAAGACAGAAGCAGATTTGTGAACACCAGCATCCTGTGCCTTAGGAAACCCCAGATGCATCCCTTTCTACTGTGAAGCAAAGCATATACTCCCTTTTGACGTATCTGTCTGCCTGGAAGTTGGAAAAACTCTGTTTTAAAAATCCCATTCCTGTGCCTGTCACTGCAGGCTGAAACAATTCACTTCATTCTTTTCCTCCATGGGGGCTCTGCTTGGGACTGCTGGGTGTGCCACATCTGTTTTATGAGCTAACATTTATTTTAGACACTTTGGTCTGTTGGACATGATCCCGTAAGCCTGGACTCTCAACTGACATGCTGTTGAACATAATGGGGAGATTTAAAAAGGTATTGCTGGGTCATGGAGAGGATTTCAGAGGGCCAGGAGGAGGAGGCTGAGAGGAGCCACTGAATGTCACTTGGTCCTCCCAGGCAGGTGGGAGCTTAGGCTTAGAAGTGCTGCCTCACTTGCCCCTCCCTCACCAGGCCTGGAATGCAGAGCAGCCCAAAGGCTGCTTGAACCTCAGTGATCCCAGTGAACTTGGGCATTGAATCACAGCATTGCACACAGTTGGGACCTTCCAGCTCTCAGAATCACTGTGTGGTGGCCCAGGCCTCAGGAATCCCAAAACACTCCCTTTCTCTGACAAGGCCTTCAATTAATGATGGAAAGTGAATTGTTGCTGGGCATTGCTCAGACCTCCAGAAAAATGGCACACCTCGGTCCACAGTGCAATTCACACAGGGAAAGGCAGGGTTTTGCAGGTTTTTGAAAGCCATAAAAATCTCCATTTATGGGTTGGGGCTGTAGCTCAGTGGTAGAGTGTGCCTTGCACATGTGAGGCACTGGGTTTGATCCTCAGCATCACATATGAGTAAATAAATAAAGATATTGTGTTTATCTACAACTAAAATATATTTTTTAGGAAATCTCCATTAGATAAGAACCTTTAAAAATTTTAAAGTTTTGTTATTCATTTGTATCTTGAGGACAAGGCTTGTGCATTCTACAGAATAAAAGTGTCTACAACTTAGCGCTAGCAACAGTGGAGAGTGAACACCAGCAGGATAGAGGCAGGGTGATGGTGGCCTTTGAATTCAAATCAAACTTTCATTTCATGCCAATATTTTGCTACAGCATGAAGGACAGAAATAGGACCCTTTGAGGGCCTTAATTTTTTCCTTCATAGAACTAGAAAAAAAATCAGTCATTGCAATTTCCTTCTGTGGTCATTTCTTTAAGGTCAGTTTAACCTCAGTGAATTGTAACTCCATGAGGGCAGAACCAGGAACGTCTTGCTCACTTAGAACCCAGAGTCTATTCCAGCACCTGGCACATAGCAAGTTCCCAGTAATAACTCATTACATGAATCCAAGTTAAGGCCTGATGCCCACCCTTAGTAAGTGCACTGTCCAACAGGGAGCAGATGGGAAAATAAAGGCAATGTACCAACAGGTGCCACCAAACAAGGCCCAGGACAGGAGAGAGCAACAGAGGAGGGAGTGCTTCTGCTTGACAAGATGGGGTCCTGGATGACTTCCAGGAAGGCCACCAAGTCCTAGTGAATTACAAGACATGGCCGGATGGAGGGACGAGCTTGGGAGAGGCATGGAAGAGAAAAGGTTGTGGCTCCTCTTTCTGAAGCACTGTTCTGAACATCACCAAGACGACCCGTTGCAGAAACAGCAGGTGTAATGTCCCAGCCAAGTGCCAAGGAATGTGCCTATCTCCAGAATGGACCTAGCCAGAGGGATGGAGGAGGTACAGGGCCCACCCTGCCATCCTGTCAGCCCCTGCCAATCACTGGATCGACAGACCTACTATTCTCTAAATAACCAGAAGCAGCCACTAAAACACACATCAGAAACCAAGAAGATGAAGTCCCTTCCTAGGGCTCTATGAGAGCTGTAGGTACTTGCAGGTCTTCCTCCCCACCCTTCTTTTCACAGCTGCAAGTCAGAAGCACAGTACGGACCAGGCTGTACATGCAGGAAAGAGGAAAGGCACCCACAGGGTCATCACGGCTTTGATCCACAGTCTCTCCCAAGTGTTGGCAGCTGAAGACTGAGGCCTGGCCTTAGGAAGTCTACATTCTAGGAGAGTTTCAGGATTTTGGGCCAAGTATCCAAGTTGCGGAATTTGCATGTGGCTGTGGAGAGCACTGAGGGACTTTACACTAAGGGGGATATGTGCGGTTTTGGTCTTTGGAGCTGAAGATTCTCCTTGAAATATCCCTCAGAGTCCCACTTTTATACTTGGAGAAGCATCTGACCCCGGTCAAGAACCTCAGTTCTTCTCTTCATTCATTTGAGGATATATCTGTCAAAGGCTGGAAGTCCAGCACTGGAAGGATCCTCCTCTTCCTTCGGACTGCTACAATAGTTTGCTTTTGCTTCCTTGGTGTTCACTCTTAGGCCCATTTCTCAGCAGAGCCTTCCCTGTCCATCCTGTCTAATATTTAACCCTCCACCCTGACCCCTGATTCTTCCTCTACCATGTCCTTGCTCTTTTCTCCTTGGCACTTCCTCCTTAGCACTCCCTTACCTGATGTGAATATTCTTAGGCAGGAGCATTTATTTGGTTCTTTGGTTTATTGCTGTATGCCCAGCTCCTGGAAGAAGGACAGGCATAAAATGACTCCTGAAGAAAGACACACTCCCTGTGCTGTGTGGTCACTCAGCCATCACAGCAGATGCAAAGGCAGGCCATGGCTTTCAGACCCTGGAGCTGCAGTTCCCCCAGCACCTTGCAAAGTCAGGCCTTCCAACAAGCATTTCCAAAGATCCAGGTGGGAGGCATGCATGGGGGCCACATACTCAGGCACGCCTTCCCTCCCCCTGAATCACCCTCCTCAGCCCAGGCCCCCTCCACCTTAACACAGGCAGTGGGACAGAAGGGAGACCTCCCAGGGAGACCAAGCCTGGGTAAGGAGTGGCCCAGGAGTCTGCAGGGAGACAAGGAGGTCTTGAGTGACAGGAAGCCAAAGGGCTAGTGCTGAAGGTGTGCAGCGGCTGGGCACCAGGGCTGCCATGTCCTCCGCTCCCTGATGCTGTCCTCCTTCCAACGACCTTTCTATGTGGCCCCTTGGTCGCCCCTCTTCACGGCTCCCCACAGACATCCCTTCTGTCATGATTTGGCTGCTCTCACTTATTTCTTCTAGAAGAGGCACATTCTTCCTTAGGATGCAGAGAACTTTAATTGAGACAAGCAGTGGACACTCAGCACGACCCACCACTGCAAAGATGCCCAGACTAGAGGACACAACCTCCGAGCAGGTGACTGACGCCAGATAGCACCAGGGTGGGAAGAGTTGGGCCTGAGTGTGGCCACCTGCACCACGACCTGGCTCTGGAGGTCAGGTGGGCATTGGTGTGGCTGGAGAGGAGAGCCCCAAGGAGCCCTCAGGAAGGTCGGCCAGGCTTGTGACTCGGAGCCTGGATTCCCACCACTGGGGAATACTGGGAACATTCAGGGAGATTCTGAGTGGCCTTAACTCAGGAATGTGCCTGACTTTGGAGCTGGGAACATTCCTGCCTCTGGATCACTCTGGGCTTATGGTTAGGACCATGGGCTCTGGACCACCGGGGTTTGAATATGAACTTTCTTATTCACCCTGGGGAGGGGCAGACCTTGCCTTCTTTTGGGGCCTCCATTTCTCTATTCCTGAAAGGGCATCAGTACAGTAATACGTGCTGTACCACATCGCATCCTTGACACGAGTCTGTCATGTAAGTGCATGCTCATAAAGGATGCGGCTCCACGCCCAGGTTTTGTCTTACCTAGCACCACTGCCACTGTGCAGACATCCTGGGTTGACTGCTCATGCTTCTCCTAGAGCTTGGGTCACACTCCAGATTCTCTATAACACACAGAAGTAGCCACTAATGGTGGAACAGTGGTGGTACCTATGAAACCCACTAGGAGCGAGCACAGGGCTACGTTCCTCAGGTCTGTGATACACCCAGCGCCATCCCATTCTGCAGAGAAGTGGAAGCTCAGTGGAGATACAGGCTTGCACACAGGCACAAAAATCTAGTAAAGGAAACTCTTCAGTGTCTATTGCAGGAAAAAAAAAATGCAGCAATGTACCTGGGAAATAAATTGCATTAGCCGAAGCAAAATGTTAGTTCCAGTCTTGTTTTTGGTCTTGGTCAAAGATCCTTGCACATGAAAAGCATGCACTGAGCTTGAATTCTGGCTTTAAAATGGAGGTTGGGTGCTTAGGGATCAAGGAAGGCAGGCAGGCAAAGGAAGGAGTGAATGAGAACAAGGGAGGAGTCTCTAACCACAAAAATGCGACATGAAATGAAGAGTTGAGCTGGCTAAAAAATTCCTACCTACACTCAGGGGTTCCTCACTAACCAAGCAGGAAGATTAGCGGTTGTCCTCTGCGTGGACAACAGCATCACTTAGTTTAGGCTAATGACATATTCTTAGGTTGACTGTCAACATGACTTATTCCCAAAACAGTGAAAAAAATCTCAGTGGAAAAAAAAAAGTGCACTTAAAACTCCAAACTGCTTCAAATACTCTTTAATACAATATAATTCCCAGTACAAAAGTAATTCTGAGAGTTCTTCACAATTCATTATAAAGCAATTTAACCAATACATAAACCCTTGCTCTTGATTCTCAAATTGGAATGATAGCACTGCCCAATCAGAGCTGCTGCTACTGGGCTCTTCCTGTGCATATTTGGGTTATGGAGCTTTGTAGTTCGGGAGGTGGTATGACGGCTTAGGATACATTTGATTAATGTTTATTCTGTGGTGGGCTATATGAAAAACACCTTGGTTATAGTATCTCATTTAATTTTAATAATATTTTAGTTTTTTTTAAATCAGAGTAGTCTAAAGAACAAAATAACAAATAAAAAAGGAGCTTGATGATTTTACCCAGGATAAATTAAATTATATTAAAAGAAACAGGATTTAAAAAAAATACTTGAAGTTAAAAATTCAGAAGGGGCCAGGCAGAGTGGCACATCCCCATAATCCCAGCATCTCAAGAAGCTGAGGCAGGAGGGTTTTAGTTTAAGGCCAGCCTGGGCAACTTAGACTGTGTCTCAAAAGTAAAAATTAAAAAGGGCTGGGGATACAGTTCAGTGCTATAACACCTCCAGGGTCAATTGCCAGCACCCAAAAAGAAAAAAGGAAAAGAAAAAAAAATCAAATGGGAAAAGAGAGAGTTGTAAAACAATAGATGTCAAAGCACAACCCCATTCTTTCTTCTTCAGGGTAATCTCTGGAAACCAGAGGTGTTCAGAATGCCTTCCAGTAAATAAAAGAAATGCCCATACTCTCTCATTTCATTTAGATTTTATAATAATATGATGAAGAAAGCTTTACTTCTGTATCCAGTTTACAAAAGAAGAAACTGATAAGTAATTAGTGGTCTCATAGCTGGTGTAAATGACAATAGGATTTGAACCTGAAGAAGCAGGGACGATTTGAACGGGTCTAGGAACAGGATTTGAAACTGTCTGACTTTGAAACCTGTCTGCTCTTTTCATCAGATGATCTGATCACACATTTTAGCTTTCTGATCCAGGTATCTGAAAAAGAGGAGCCAGAGGTGAGTGAAGGACTTCTACCCTCAATCTTAGGGGCCACAGCAACACAAATGTGAACCTTCAAGATAATTTTTTGCTGGCCTATTAACTCGGAAACTATTTACAAGCCTAAATTGCAAGTGCCAATTTTACAAAGAGTGTCTTACCTGCTTACCTAGGGAAAGCAACCTTTTGGGGCTACTGGAGTAAAGCAAGGCTGATAAATATATTCAAGGCAAAACTGGCAAATGGCACAGCATGATGTCCTGTGAGTCACTGGGCTGTGGCTGGAATTCTGCACTGTAAATGCAGATGCATCAGGAACTCGGCTGTGGCCCTGCATCAGAACTGGGTGGGCAGGCACAGCTGGATACCTACCCATTTCATCCAGGAAGAGGGGAGCTGGCTATGGGCGTCTTTGCCCCTGGAAAGTTGGAGAGTTCTCCAGCTTCCAACACCCCTTGGTGGAAGTTTTTCCTGAGTTAGTACCAGGAAGCATCAAGTCTCTGGTTTGCCCCCATCTCACTGAGCACACTGTTTCTGATATCCCTATCCAAGAATAATGTGAAGTGTAGTGAAACTATCCAACACAACCTTTAACAAGATCTGGCATAGACAATTTCTTAGGAATTACTGCTTTGAGTACTCAGCAGTTTCACATAATGGACTTTGTGATTTCATAGAAGAAAGCACAGGTTTTTCACCCCCATGTAAAATCAACTCTTACCAAATAGATTCTTTAACATTTAGATAACTTATCATTTCCAATTTTTTGGCATGCCTGGCAGCTGCCATTTACAAGGGAATAACCAGGGCCCAGTCTCTCTTTCAAGAGGTTTAAAAATTTGTTCACCCAGCTAACAAAATGTTTTCCAAAAATAATGCACTTTGGCTTAAAATGTAAAATTTTTATAAACATCAAATTAAGATCTCTTAAGAGGCTCTGAAATGGAGATGACTATCTGTGTGGCATGTCGTAGGTACTCAATGCAATCAGCTTAGCCTTCACAGGTAATTACTTTTACTACTAGTGGTGCCTCCCACTCAGTGAGAATGATAACAGGCTCTGAGTCTACTTAATCAGGAGGCTTCTGTATTATTGCTCCACCACCTACTGAGCAAAACAATTCGCTGACTCTATTCAGCAACTCTGACAAATGAGCAAAATTTATTAACATGTGAGCTGAGTGGGGCTTATTTAGCATGTACAAAAGGGAATGCCTGCATGATTTTAAAAATACACAGACTGTTCAGATACTTGTGAGGGTCATTTTGAATGAAAGTTTTTAAAAACAATTTTCCTGGAAGATTCTTATTTTCATCCTGTTGAAGTTGGCTGGCAACAACAGTCCAGTTCAATGTACTTTGAAGCTATTTAGGGGTGTTAAGATAGGGGGGTTGATGGGATTGGACAAGCATGGAGTCAGCGATGAGTGACCCTGGGTAAGTGACTCATCTTCTCTGAGCTTATTTTCTGAACAAGGAGTAAGAATAATAATATCTGCTCTGGAATTATTTATCATCCATTCTGCTGTTAAGTACATGGGTGTTTCTACAACGAACCACAATTTTCCAAATGGCACAATAGAAACCATATAATTTGTGCAAACAAATGGAGTTGGGACACAATGCTCATGTCAGTAGCATATAAGAAAAAACACAGGATTTCAACAAAAGTGGTAGCACTGTTTCACACATTCAATGGTTAAGAAAACACATAACTGTCTTGATAAATTTGGCACTTGGCCTTGAAGAAGACCTGTAGAAATGGATTTTGGAAGGACTGCAATCTGTGAACTGCTATGAAATGGTGGTAGGGGCATCTGGGATCCAACAGGAGGTCATAACACCAGGTATGGAAGGGTGTAGCTTACAGCACACCTGGTAAACAGAGGTAGGTGGTGGACGTTTGAGGTGTGAGCACTCTTGCTTTTGTGAATCAATGTGGTTTGGGTCATCTGGGTGCAGTTTTCTGAGTTCACTCAGTGTTTCCCCACAAAGTTGCACACACAAAGGCAAAAATCCACCATTTACAGAAAATGTATCAATCAAGTTGGGAAAATTCATATTTTCAAAAGATGCATTATAGCAGAACAGGCTGTGTTATGAAGTCTTGATAAGCTAATGTTGGTAAATACACAGGATCCTCAAGCAGTGTTGATTCCTGTGGTAACCCCAAGTAAGCCCAGATACGTGGGGGTGGACTTAGGGCATTCATCCCTTTGCTGTTTTGGATCAACTAAAACAAGTGGACTCGTGGGCTTCCCTGCAATGCTAACAGGCAACTTGTGCATTTGTCAGATGTTTGCACGCCGCACCTCTGTCCTTGCCTATAACATTATCATTTCCTATAAAGAGATTAAAAACAAAGGCAGGAAACACCATCCTTTTCCTTAAGTTGAAAACTATTTAGTAAGAAGCAGAATTTTAGCTGCTCTTGGGGGAAACTGGTATCACTATGCACAATGCTTGATTACCACAGGAGAATGGCAGACAGAGTTTGTTCCAGAGCCTTATAGTAAGTGCTACAAGATGGCAAGGACACAGGGCTCTCCATGTGTCTGGCACCTTAAGGGCTCTGGATATATTAACTCATTTAAGATACAAATCATTCTCTGTAATTGCTTTCCAAGTTTCAATGTTTCTTATCAAATTAGGTAAATTGAACAGGTTTAGAAAATCAGTCAGATTATGGTTAGCCAGGCAACAAGTTTTCCTCTGGCAGCAACTAGAAGAGACCCCATAACCTAATAGGGGCTTCGGAGCCAGACCAATAGGAATCATGGCTTGACTTACACCTGCATGCACTGGGACTTAGGGTTCAACCTCTGTGACCTTCTGTAGCCCCTCTGTAAAAAGAGGCTGGTGACACTATCTATGGGTGCTGCTGTAGAAATCGAGGTGAGATGACACGGGGCACAGGGTCCACATGGAATTCATGGTCATTTGTATTTATTCAATGCTCATCGCTTTATTGCCAGTATGGGGCCAGTCGACACTGACTTGTTTGGGCATACTACCAGTACCTAACACCAAGAGGATCTGGCACAGGGCAAAACTTTGGAATTCAGGCTTCTGAAGCCTTGAGTCTTTGAACCCCCGCTTTCTCCTTGGGATTCCTAAGATACAGGCTTGTTCTGTCACTGTAGCATAAGGGTGCTTCATGCAGAGCACAGTGCTCTCAGAGGGGTTTGCACACAGTCTGGAGATCAACCTCCTGCATTTTCGCTTGTCACTGTCCACACAGTAACCACTGTCTGGCAACCCACATATGGTGTCAGGACGTTGTCTCTGCCTTCTGGCTCCCACTAATTTTTCAACCCACTTGGTCCGGCTTCTCCTTCCACTGGTCTACTGAGAATGCTTTGCAGGGCTCACCCAGGAGCTCTGCCTTTAAAAGTTCAGTGCAATTTTGTTGTTTTTTTCAGCTTGCACCTTCCTGACCTCTCAGCAGAATTAACTCCTTCCCTCTTGCCTCCTTGAAAATTGTCTTATTTTTCTCCCTAAATCTTTGAAAGCTTGCTCTGCCTCTTTGGCACACCGGCTCCCCTTTGCAACTGTAAGGGCTGGCCTTGCTTAGGACTGGCCCCCAGACAGCCTCACCCACTGCCAGGGACTCATCGCACCCATTTGCTACAACTTTCTGGTTGGGACATCTAAGCCTCTCACTGGCACCCAGATGAGCCCCAGTGGTCTCCCTGACTCTTGAAAATCTCACAATTGCTCAAACCACTAGGTTCCTAAGTGGAGTTCACGATTCTCATCATCCCCAAGCCTCTCCCTTGCTGTCATTTCCAGTCTCCCAGGTTGAACAGGTAGCCAGGTTTATCCCTGAGTATTTCCCAACCCACCTGCCAGTCTCTTCTGCTGCTTCCACCATCTGGGTCAAGCTCCTACCTTTGTCCACCTGCCACTGCATTAGCTACCTCCTGGTACCTGTTTCCACTCCAGCACATGCAGTAAAATGCAGCCAGGATGACCTTGAAAATCATCTAACTGTTTAATCCTCCAATTAAAAATGCCCATGACAAACTAGGCATGGTGGCACATCCCTGTGATCCCGCAACTCAGGAGGCTGAGGCAGGAGGATCACACGTTCCAGGCCAGCCTCAGCAACTTAGCAAGGCCCTAAGTAACTGAGTGAGACTGTCTCAAAATTTTTAAAAAATGTATTAAGGAGCTAGGGATATAGCTCTGACATAAAGCATCCCTGGATTCAATCCATAGTATCAAATAAATAAATAAAAATACAAAGGGTTGGGGATGTGGCTCAGTAGTAAAGCACCCCAGGGTTCAATCCTTGTTTACAACAACAACAACAAACCCATTACATGAGATTCTACAACTCCATCTATTACCAGCAAATGCCATAATTTCATTCTTCTTTAAAGGTGAGTGATATTCCAACACATACATAGAGGATAGAATATTACTCACCTTTAATACATAAATTAAATATATATAACATATTATATGTGAGATATATATATATCTCACATTTTCTTTATCCATTCATCTGTTGAAGGACACCTAGGTAGGGTCCATAGTTTAGCTATTGTGAGTTGAGTGGCTACAATCAGAAAAAAGAGCAATTATACTCTATGTATGTATGATTTATCAAAAAGCATAAATGCATTCTGTGGTGTATAACTAATTTAAGAACAAATTTAAAAATTTTAAAAATCTA
>NW_025920754.1:0-27447 GCF_902686445.1 Sciurus carolinensis | reverse complement strand
TCAACATCAGAAAATCAATAAATATCATTCACCATATCAATAGACTTAAGTCAAGAATCACATGATTACTTCGATAGATGCAGAAAAAGCATTTGATAAAATACAGCCACCCCTTCATGCTCAAACACTAGAAAAAATAGGGATAGTGGGAACATTCCTTAACATTGTAAAGGCCATCTATGCTAAACCCATTGCTAATATCATTCTAAATGGTGAAAACTGAACGCATTCCCTCTAAAAACTGGAACAACGCAGGGATGTCCTCTTTCACCACTTATTCATTATCGTCCTTGAAACTCTAGCCAGAGCAATTAGACAGACCAAAGAAATTAAAGTGATATGAATAGGAAAAGAAGAACCCAACTATCCCTATTTGCTGATGATTGATGGTACTTAGAGGAACCAGAAATTCCACCAGAAAACTTTTAGATCTCATAAGTGAATTCAGTAAAGTAGGGATATAAGATCAATGCACATAAATCGAAGGCATTTTTATATATAAGCGATGAATCTTCAGAAAGAGAAATTAGGAAAACTACCCATTCACAATAGCTTCGAAAAAAATAAGTATTTGGGAATCAATCTCACAAAGAGGTGAAAGACCTCTACAATGAGAACTACAGAACACTAACAAAAAGAAATTCAGAAAACCTTAGAAGATGGAAAGATCTCCCATGTTCTTGGATAGGAAGAATTAATATTGTCAAAATGGCCATACTACCAAAGTGCTATACAGATTCAATGCAATTCCAATTAAAATCCCAATGATGTACCTTACAGAAATAGAGCAAGCAATTGTGAAATTCATCTGGAAGAATAAAAACCCAGAATAGCTAAAGCAATCCTTGGCAGAAAGAGTGAAGCAGGGGTATCGCAATACCAGATCTTCAACTCTACTACAAAGCAATAGTAACAAAAACGGCATGGTATTGGTACCAAAATAGAAAGGTGGATCAATGGTACAGAATAGAGGACACGGACACAAACCCAAATAAATACAATTTTCTCATACTAGACAAAGGTTCCAACAATATGCAATGGAGAAAAGATAGCCTCTTCACAAATGGTGCTGGGAGAATTGGAAATCCATATGCAACAGAATGAAACTAAACCCATATCTCTCACCATGCACGAAACTAAACTCAAAATGGATTAAGGATCTCGGAATCAGACCAGAGACCTTGCATCTTATAGAAGAAAAAGTAGGTCCAGAGCTTCAACATAACGGCTTAGGACCAGACTTCCTCAACAGGACTCCCATAGCACAAGAAATAAAAGCAAGAATTAATAACTGGGATAGATTCAAACTAAAAAGCTTTCTCTCAGCAAAGGAAACTATCAGCAATGCAAAGAAAGAGCCTACAGAGTGGGAGAAAATCTTTGCCAATCATACTTCAGATAGAGCGCTAATCTCCAGAATCTATAAAGAACTCAAAAAACTCTACACCAAGAATGTAAATAATCCAATCGACAAATGGGCTAAGGAAATGAATAGACACTTCACAGAAGAAGATATACAAGCAATCAACAAACATATGGAAAATGTTCAACATCTCTAGTAATAAGAGAAATGCAAATCAAAACCACCCTAAGATTCCATCTCACCCCAATTAGAATGGCAATTATCAAGAATACAACCAACAACAGGTGTTGGCGAGGATGGGGGAGAAAGGTACACTCTTACATTGCTGGTGGGGCTGCAAATTAGTGCAGCCACTCTGGAAAGCAGTGTGGAGATTCCTTAGAAAACTTGGAATGGAACACCATTTGACCCAGCTATCCCACTCCTTGGCCTATACCCAAAGGACTTAAAATCAGCATATTACAGAGATACAGCCACATCAATGTTCATAGCTGCTCAGTTCACAATAGCCAGATTGTGGAACCAACCTAGATGTCCTTCAATTGATGAATGGATAAAGAAAATGGGTATATATATACAATGGAATATTACTCAGCCATAAAGAACGATAAAATTATGGCATTTGCAGCAAATGGATGAAACTGGAGAATATCATGCTAAGTGAGATAAGCCAATCTCAAAAAACCAAAGGAAGAATGATATCGCTAATAAGTGGATGATGACACATAATGGGGGGTGGGAAGGGTTAGTGTTGGGGTTGAGTTGGGTTTAGGGAGGGGGCAGGAATGGAGGAAGGAAGGACTGTATAGATGGAGGGGGGTGGAGGGGAGGGGGGAAGGGAAAAAATGGCAGAATGAATCAAACAACATTACCCTCTGTAGATTTATGATTACACAAATGGTATGCCTTTACGCCATGTACAGACAGAGAAACAACATGTATCCCATTTGTTTACAATTTTATAAAAAAAAAATTAAAAAAAAAAGAAGTAGAAATCAACAAATAAACGACTTAACACTACAGCTCAAAGCGCTAGAAAAAGAAGAGCAGACCAATACAAAAAGTAGTAGAAGACAGGAAATAGTTAAAATCAGAGCTGAAATCAAAAAAATTGAATCAAATGAAGCAATTGGATAAATTAACAAAATAAATAGTTGGTTCTTTGAAAAACTAAATAAAATTGATAAACCCTTAGCCACACTAACAAAGAGAAAGAGGGAGAAAACTCAATTACTAAAATTCAGAATGAACAAGGAATATCACAACAGACACGACTGAAATACAAAACATAATTAGAAGCTATTTCGAAAATCTATACTCCAACAAAACAGAAAACCTCGAAGACATCAACAAATTTCTAGAGATATGAATTACCTAAACTAATGAGGAGGACATACACAACTTAAATAACCAATTTCAAGCAATGAAATAGAAGAGGTCATCAAAAGCCTACCAACAAAGAAAAGTCCAGGACCAGATGGGTTCTCAGCCGAGTTCTACAAAACCTTTAAAGAAGAGCTCATTCCAATACTCCTCAAAGATCCATGAAATAGAAGAGGATGGAACCCTCCCAAACTCGTTCTATGAAGCCAATATCACCCTGATACCTAAACCAGACAGAGACACATCGAGGAAAGAAAATTTCACACCAATATCCTTAATGAACATCGACACAAAAATTCTCAACAAAATTTTAGCAAATAGCATACAATATATATAAAAAGATAGTGCACCACGATCAAGTGGGTTTTATCCCAGGGATGCAAGGTTGGTTCAACATTCGGAAATCAATAAATGTCATTCACCATATCAACAGACTTAAAGTTAAGAATCACATGATTATTTCAATAGATACAGAAAAAGCATTAAATAAAATACAGCATCCCTTCATGCTCAAATCACTAGAAAAAATTGGGGTAGTGGGAACATTCCTTAACATTATGAAGGCCATCTACACTAAGCCCATGGCTAATATCATTCTAAATGGTGAAAAACTGAAAGTGTTCCCCCTAAAAACTGGAACAATGCAGGGATGCCCTCTTTCACCACTTCTATTCAGCATCGTCCTTGAGACTCTAGCCAGAGCAATCAGACAAACCAAAGAAATTAAAGGAATACGAATAGGAAAAGAAGAACTCAAACTATCCCTGTTCGCTGATGACATGATTATATATTTAGAGGAACCTGGAAATTCCACCAGAAAACTTTTAGAACTCATAAGTGAATTCAGTAAAGTAGCAGGTTACAAGATCAATGCTCATAAATCCAATGCATTTTTATACATAAGTGATGAATCTTCAGAAAGAGAAATTAGGAAAACTACCCCATTCACAATAGCATTGAAAAAATAAAATACTTGGGAATCAATCTCACAAAAGAGGTGAAAGATCTCTACAATGAGAACTACAGAACACTAAAGAAAGAAATTAAAGAAAACCTTAGAAGATGGAAAGATCTCCCACATTCCTGGATAGGCAGAATTAATATTGTCAAAATGGCCATATTACCTAAAGTGCTATACAGATTCAATGCAAATCCAATTAAAATCCCAATGATGTACCTTGCAGAAATAGAGCAAGCAATTATGAAATTCATCTGGAAGAATAAAAAACCTAGAATAGCTAAAACAATCCTAAGTAGCAAGAATGAAGCAGGGGGTATTGCAATACCAGATCTTCAACTCTACTACAAAGCAATAGTAACAAAAACGGCATGGTATTGGTACCAAAATAGACAGGTAGATCAATGATACAGAATAGAGGACATGGACACAAACCCAAATAAATACAATTTTCTCATACTAGACAAAGGTTCCAACAATATGCAATGGAGAAAAGATAGCCTATTCAACAAATGGTGCTGGGAAAACTGGAAAACCATATGCAACAGAATGAAATTAAACCCTATCTCTCACCCTACACAAAACTCAACTCAAAATGGATCAAGGACCTCAGAATCAGACCAGGGACCCTGCATCTTATAGAAGAAAAGTAGGTCCAAATCTTCAACTTGTTGGCTTAGGATCAGACTTCCTTAACAGGACTCCCATAGCACAAGAAATAAAAGCAAGAATCAACAACTGGGATAGATTCAAACTAAAAGCTTTCTATCAGCAAAGGAAACTATCAGCAATGTGAATAGAGAGCCTACAGAGTGGGAGAATATCTTTGCCAACCATACCTCAGATAGAGCGCTAATTTCCAGAATCTATAAAGAACTCAAAAAACTGTACACGAAGAATACAAATAATCCAATCAACAAATGGGCTAAGGAAATGAACAGACACTTCACAGAAGAAGATATACAAGTAATCAACAGATATATGAAAAAATGTTCAACATCCCTAGTAATAAGGGAAATGCAAATCAAAACTACACTAAGATTCCATCTCACCCCAATTAGAATGGCGATTATCAAGAATACAAGCAACAATAGGTGTTGGCGAGGATGTGGTGAAAAAGGAACACTCATACATTGCTGGTGGGGTTGCAAATTAGTGCAGCCACTCTGGAAAGCAGTGTGGAGATTCCTCAGAAAGCTTGGAATGGAAACACCATTTAACCCAACTATCCCACTCCTTGGCCTATACCCAAAGGACTTAAAATCAGCATACTCCAGAGATACAGCCACATCAATGTTTGCTGCTCAATTCACCATAGCCAGATTGTGGAACCAACCTAGATGCCCTTCAGTTAATGAATGGATAAAGAAACTGTGGCATATATATACAATGGAATATTACTCCACAATGAAGAATGATAAAATTATGGCATTTGTAGGCAAGTGGATGAAATTGGAGAATATCATGCTAAGTGAGATAAGCCAATCTCAAAAAACTAAAGGACAAATGATCTCGCTGATAAGCGGATGAGGACATATAATGGGGGGTGGGAGGGGTTAGCATTAGGTTTAGGGTTAGGTTTAGGGTTAGGGATAAGGAGAGCGGTAAGAATGAAGGAAAGAAGGACTGTATAAAGGAAAAGAGGGTGGGAGGGGTGGGAGGGGTGGGGGGGAAGGAAAAAAAAAAACATCATTGCCCTATGTAAACGTATGATTGCACAAATGGTATGCCTTGACTCTATGTACAATAGAGAAACAACATGTATCTCATTGTATACAATAAAAAAAATATTGACACCACTCATGTCCTTTTCCAGTTACAACCATCTCTGTCCCCCATAGGTACACATTATCCTGACTTTGGGGTAGTTTCCTTGCTTATTTTTATACTTTCACCAGGTATGTATGCATTCCTAAATTTACTTGAACTTCACGCTATTGATATTGTTTTTTTATTATGCATTCTTTTGAGTTTTGCTTCTTTTTAAAATGTTTGTAATATTCACCCATTGAATGTGGTTCATTTTCATTATGTATTGAAGACCATTTTATGAATATGCCACAAGTTACTTATTGACTTATTGTCATAGCTGAACATTTTTGGAACTTTGGACTATTACAGTGTAGGTATAAAATTCTCATTTATGTGTCCTGGTATATGGTTACTTGTATTTTTTTAAATGGACTGTGAATCTAGGAGTGAAATTGCTGGGTCAGAGACTATGCCTATTTTTAGTAGTACTGCATGTTCCCAACTGTTTTCCAAAGTGGTTGTACCAATTTGCACCATCATGAAGTGTATGAATTTCCAGTGCTCTATATCTTTACCACCACTTGCTGTTATAAAGCTTTTATTTCTTTTCAATCTCAAGGGTATTTAATGAATGGAATCTTATTGTGGTTTTCATTTGCATTTCTCTGGTTACTTATGATTGAGTATCTTTTTTATTTCCTATTTTTGTGAAGTACCCAGTCAGGTCTTTTGCACATTTTCTATTAGATTGTGTATTTTTTTTCCTCATTAATTTACAGGAGTTTTCCACTTATTTGTTTTTGATTTCTTTGTGTTTTATATGGGTTTTCAATATCTTATCATTGGCATTTTTCTTTTTATAAAAAAAATTGATCCTTGGACGATGATTTTAGCATGCTGATTTATCAATTCTTTTTGTTTATGGTTTGAGCTTTTTTGACCTTATTCCACTTAGTGTCAATTTCTGTTAAGTAGAATTAGGGGTCAATTTCATTTTTTACCCATACAGATAAGCAGTTGCTGTAGTAGTATTTATTGAAAAGAACACCTTTGGCCAGGGATTTTGGTGCATACATGTAATCCCAGTGACTTCCAAGGCTGAGGCAGGAGATTTGTAAGTTCAAGGCCAGGAAGGGCAATTTAGCTGGACCTTGTCTTAAAAAAAAAAGCCCTCTATATACTGATCTGCTATGCCATCTGTTATCTATGAAGTGTTTGTGAGGATGTTTCTTGACTCTCCTCTATACTTTTGTAGTATATTCCTTTGTAAACTAGATGTTTTCTCAGTTAACCATAGCTTTTAATATCTGGCAGAGCAGATCCTTATACTTTGTTCTTCTACAAGAGTATCTCAGCTAGCCTTATTCTTTATATTTTGTAAGTAGTACTATAAAATTTTTTTTCAGGATTTTGGGGCTATATTTTGAATATTGGATTGAATTTATAAACCAATATGGGAAGAATTAATACCACTACAATAAGAAGCATTCTGATCCATTTCTTTAGGTTTTATTGCCTCACAATAATATTTTATAATCTTTTTCCTGAAAGATTCTTTACATTATGAAGTTTATTTTTAGATACTTCATAATTTTATGGTATTGTAAAAATGTTTTTAATTTTTGTTTTCTAATTATTTATAGGAATTTGATTAACTTTTTCCTAGTGGCTTTTATATTAAACTATTTGCTAAATTCTCTTACATATTCTAGTGATTTATTTGTAGAATTATTCTACACGTGTGATTATATTATCTGGGAAGATGGCCAATTTTTTTTCTTTCCAAACATAATATCTGATATTTGATTTTTCTTGCCTCACTGTTCTGGATAGGATCTTCAGTACAATGATGAATAGGTGTAATATTGGATATTTGGACCTTGTTCCTTAACTAGGGATAATTTAAATTTCACAAATAAAAGTGATATATTTTACAGTTTTTAATAAACATTTCATCAGATCAACAAGCTTCTCTTTTAGTCTAAGTTTGCTAAGTTTTTCTTAGATATTGATTATCAAATGAGTTTTCTGCATTTGTTGGGATGATCATTTGAATTTATACTTTCACTATGTTGATGTGATGAATTATATTAATTGAGTTAAGTTTGTGGTTAACTTAAAATCAGTAATATGCTCACATATCTCTGAAGCCTCTGTCCTTTTGCTTTTTCCACCTGCTATTGGTAACCACTTTTATTAATTCTGCTTTTTCAAATAGAGGTGTGTACATATGTATATGACCTTATTTCTATCTCTTCATGTTAATATGTTTTATACTTAAATCAACCTTGCATTTCTTGGATAAGAAAAATTGGGGTATGTCTTAAAAGTGTTTGTACTTTACTACATATAAATTATACCTAAATTATATATATATACATATACATATATATAAATTGTTTCAACCTCTCACAGAGCCTTTGTATTATATCAATCAAATTTTATGATTTCAGAAATCAAAGTGGAGAAATTTTAAAGTTCTTTAACTCATTAAAAATAGCAATAACAAATTTATATTTATTTTTGTCTTTATGAAAAATAACTATTTTCTAAAACAAAAAATAGTGAAGAGTTGCCTATTGATATTCTCTTTAGTGAGCAGAGAGACATTACATTTTTGCAAATTTCTTTAATGTCTCCCTTAAAAAAAAGACAGCTGGATTCTCAAACCTACTTTTGCATCTAATTTGTTAAAAACTCTCATGTCATGCAACCTTTGAAAACTCTAGTTTACAATTGTACAAGATAGCAAGTGGAAAGATGATAGCTTAGAATTATTAAGAAAATAGCTTAGACCTCAAAACCCTCTTAAATAAGAGAAAAGGGGATTAATATTTGTTGAACACTTTCTACACAAAACTCTATGCTAGGTGCTTTCCATATACTTCTTTGCATCTTGCAAGAGATGTTATTTGTTTCTCTCTATCATAATTGACTGAAGGAAATTAGAGAATCACAGAGCTGTTACATACAGCTAAGATCCAGGTCTCTCCTGTATGTTTCTGTTGACCTTGAGCAAATTACTTAATTTTTTTCACCTGTAAAGTGGGAGTAATTGGTTTTCATTGTCTCTAGGCTGATGAAATAATGGATATTAAAGCTTCTAAAAAACTTAAAATCTCTGTCAACCTTAACATCTGGCATCCTTTCATAATCACGTGGGTGGTATACGCCTAGAGGCAGTATGCAGAATGTTTAAGAGCACAGAACTAGAACTCAGTTGTTTGAATGTAGTTCTGGGCCTTGTCATTTATCAACTGGTGACTTTGTGTAAATTTCCTAATCTCTTTGTACTCAGCTATAAAATGTGAATGTTGCTGTATATACCTCCTAGAAGGATTATACATGTAACATTCTTAGAACAGTGATAAGCATTTGTAAGCTCAATGTGTTGACTTCTAATGTTTTTATGTTTATTTCACTCACTTAAATGAAGAATTTGAAAGCTGGAAATATAGTTTATAGCTTAACAATTGAAACCAGAGTTTCTCAGAACAGGAGTAGTTCAGTGGAAATAACTATGATTCGGTTTCTATTTAGGGCTAAATAATTTACACAGATCCAAGATGGAATAAGATAACACTATTTAGCATTATTTTAGCAGTCATTCACTGTGCAGTTTCTGTGCACTCAGTCTTGAGTACTTCCAACACACCCATGGTAATGGATGCACAACAATGTGACTGTGCTTAATGCTACAGAACTGTAACTCTAAAATAGTCTAAACTAAATTTATTTTATGTCTCATACAATCTATTCTAATTCATCCTCTCAAAATGCCTATGAGGTATCATTTCTATTTTATAAGTGAGGAGATAGACTTAGAGGAATTTAAAAACTTGCCCAAAGTCCCAAAGTTAGCTTGCTGCAGAGATCTGAACACTTGTGCAGCTGTTCTCCTAAGAGGAGACCCTGTGGTACCCTGACTCCTCTAAGGTGAAGTTAGAATGGATGAGGGGTATGAGGTTCAAAGACTGTCATAGATGTCATGAACTGAAAATGTGGGCTTGTTAGAAGCTGTGTAACAGCCATTTGTTTGTATGTAAAGCTTCATTCCTTGGTTTAGGAACATGACTATATTAATAAGGATAAATTTCACATGCCCTAGACATATACACCAATCACCGATTTATCTTTGTCATTCATTTTAATTTTAGAGGTCAGTTATGAATTTTTCAAGTTTGGCAATGAAATGTATTTTGATACTTCCTACTACCACTAAAGTTAATATTCCAGATGTTACATTTTACCTCTGAATTTTAGTTCTTCTGATTGCAGATGACAAGTGCTATACATATTTGTTCTTCAGTAGACTTTTTAATTAGTATATCTTTGATTTTCCTTATTAATAAAAGAAGAAGGGTCTAAAATGCTTCTTTTTTCCCATTGTATTTTGGTTATTATTTTTTGGGGGGGGCAGGTACTGGGGATTGAACTCAGGGACACTCAACCACTGAGCCACATCCCCAAAACTATTTTATATTTTATTTAGAGACAGTGTCTCACTGAGTAGCTTAGTGTCTCAATTTTGCTGAGCCTGGCTGTGAACTCCCAATCCTCCTGCCTCTCCCTCTGGATCCACTGGGATTTCAGGCCTGCACCACCACACCTAGCTGATTATCATTTTAACATTTTATTTTCATAGTATTGCTATTTTTGAGGCAATACTTAGAAATAAGCACAGTAATGTATTTATCTTCTATTCTGCCAACATTCTGATAAAGGAATTTCTTAAACAGTCGATATTGTCTTCTGTGATAAAGATACTTTTTTTTTTTGGTACTGAGGATTGAACTCAGGAGCACTTTACCACTAAACCAAATCCCCAGTCTTTTTTTGTATTTTATTTACAGACAGTGTCAAACTGAGTTGCTTAGCATGTTAATTTTGCTGAGACTGGCTTGGAACTCCTGATCCTCTTGCCTCAGCCTCCCGAGCCACTGAGATTACAGATGTGGGCGACTGTGCCCACCTGAGATACATGTTTTAAACCAATGTAGTCAATCTTGACTTTTCTTCACACCATTATTTGAGAAATGATAAATGGTTAAGTTTAGAGATTATAATTTCTTAACATACCTAAAAATTAATAATTATGAATATTTTAACTTATTATCTTGAAGGTTTTTATAATGGACTTTAATTATAAACTGATTAAAGATTTGATTAAGTTGATAGTGTCAAAATATTTGACTGGGTTTGTCTCTGGGAGGAGTACAATAGCACTTTGCCCTTGATCCTAACATTATTGTCAATAGTTTATATTATTAATAATAATAATGTTTATTATATAATTAAAATGTGCCACACACCATATTTTATATAATTTGTTTTATTGTATAATGCTGAAATAGATACAAATACTATTCCAAGTTTTTACAGATAAGGTAATTGAGGCACACAGAATTTAAACTAATTTGCTCAAGATGTTGTTGCTATTATATAGTACCAATATTTGAATTGGCTCTGGAGCCCTCACTAACCTTCACAAGATACAAAATTAGAAAGAATAGTCAACCTGAGCCAGAAGCAATTACAATTCAAAATATTTTGGTAGGTAAGCAAATGAAAGACTATTAATAGGATTATTAATACAATGTGATAGTATTGAAGTTTTGTCTGTGGTTCAACACAAAATCCATTAGGAATGCAGCTTTAAAAAACAACTTAAATAGCCAGTTGCAGTGCTGCACTCCTGTAATCCCAGCCCCGAATCAGAATCCAGCACACTTAGTCTCTAATGATCTTCACTGGTTGGCAACATCTCACATATGTTGCTATAACTCATTGCTGGAGGAATTAAGCATTCTTGTGTGATTCTGCTGGGAGAAGACTCTGGAAGCCTGCAGCTGGTTTCCTCTGAGCTTCATCCCCTATGACTTTTTCCTTTGCTGATTTTGGATTGTGTTTTTCAGTGAAATAAATATTAGCAAAGAAGGTGACTATATTTTGAGTCCTCTGTGTTCTAGCAAATCATTGAACCTGGAAGTGGTCTTGGAACCCCTGATGTACATAGATAGATTGGTGATATTCTTGTTTGTGAGAAGGCAGAATTAGGAGCAGTGGATGGGAATTAGAAGAAATAGTTGATTGACTGTAAGGATAGTTTTTTTGCCACTTAAACTCTCTTCAGTAGTGGATTGGGGTAGCAGATTGCTTGACTGTTTAAAATGTCCTAGCAAACTGTGCAAGGGATACACCAGAAGTAATGTGCACATTGAGTACAAGAAGAGTGGCTCAATGTTTTGGATGTCTTACTTTAAAAATTTGATTACACAAACAATATCTAAACAGGTTCTCATGATATGAAATTCAAATAGTGCACAGTTTTTAAAAGCCCCCCTTGGTTGCTTGATTCCTTAACCCCTTTCTGGAGAGAAACCACTGATAAAGATCAGTCCTGTATATCTTTTCAGTCCTTTCTCTGGAGATAGATACAGATAGGTAGATAGTAGTGTTTTGTGAGTTTTAAAAATACAGATAGCACTATTCTGTGTGTATTGTACAACTTGCTTTTAATAACTTGTCTTAGAGATTTTTCTGTGTCAGGATACATGATGAGGCTGTTCTATAGGTACGGAGAGTATCAGCTTTGGGCCCAGAAAACCTATGTGAGGATCCCTGCCCCTCCCGACTCCTTTCCTTCTTTTACCTTTCAGTGCTGGAGATATTAACCCAGGGCCTTAAGCATGCAAGGGAAGTGCTCTACCATCCCAGCCCACTAATACTTCTTTCTAACAATAAAAAAAATGTGATGTTTTCTAATGTAGTTCTCTTTGGTCCAATAACAGAAACAGTTACAACTTCATGGTGTTGGGTGTTTTGTTTTCTCCAAATATTTGGGATTTGGGGATTGTATATGCATTTTTTCCTATTACTTTTAAATGATTTTGAGTGACCAGAGTTTTCTTGGATGTGTGGACAATTTTCCATCTAGCTCAAAATTCTTACTAGTGGTTTTTAAACTGTGAGAGAGAGGCACCTGGGGTCTGAAGAAGTGCTTCAGTGGACAATTGGGAAGTGCTCTATGTTCATTCTCTGACTTCACCCATATCAGTTCTTTTTGTTATGTGGTTAATAATATATTAGGGTTCCAGGTAATAATTTTGCTTGGAAACAAAATTCCACTCTTAAAAAAGTAGATTGATCCAAATGATCCATCTAGAGTCCTTTCTAGTACTAAGAAGCCATCATTTCTGGATGATGCATTTCATTATTATGAATCATGGCCTAAAAATGTGTGAGTATGAATTTCCATGTGTAATTTTTTTATCACCTATAAGAGACACCAAACTTGAGTTTGTGAATTTGATGTTAGAGTCTAGTTAGAATCTAGTTTACTCATGAGTAGTTATTTTAGACATGTGATTGTCTCTTAAGACTTTACAAAAGCAAAGTATTGTTATTATTCCACTTAAGATAATTTCAAATATCAGAACAGGATTTTAATATCAAATGATCTTAGTTTTCTATATTTGAAGTGCTTTTGAAATATTTTACATAGGAATATCTTGTATAGAATTCAGTGTGAGAAGAGACAGAAAATCAGTATTTTAGCATACAATGTAGCTAATATTCATGATCATGGCTTGGGTCATCAGTAAAGATCGATGCTATCAGCATGCTTTTTAAAGACCCCAGAAAGATCATAGCTTAAGTAGCATCTCTTCCAGGAAGCACACCATGTGGGTTTTCCCATTCCATACACATCGTCCTGGTCCTCCTCCTAGGCAGTATTCACATAGCCTGTTCTCTTTCATGCCATAATACACAGCACTGTAAAGGAAGATTGTTAAATTTCTGCCTCCTCTATGAAACGTGTTAATTTCCATGATGGCAGGGATACATCTTGTGTACTACTCTTTACTTATAATTTGGATACATTGAATGAAAGTATGTAAACTAAACCAGAGGTATAATTTTTCATCAGAAAAAGTGATAATATTAAAAATGTCTTGGTTGCTCCTGTAGGCTTCAGGTGATAAGAAAAATTAAGGTAACTCTTCATTCTACCTATAATGTTTATTTCATTGTATAGACAGATTTTTTTTTTAATTCTTGACCACGAACTTAGATTTGCCATTTAATCTGGTACCCTTCAGCAAGTTCTTGTGCTATATTTTTTCCATTTTATAGGCAACAATCCAAGCTTGAAGACTTTCTTCTGAAAGACATTCTGTGCTTGTTTTGGTAGTGCCATATGGCAACCGATACTCTCTTGGCCTTGACATTGCTATCTCTCTGCTTTAATAATTTGAAAAATCAAAACAAAATCAGCCCTGGTGGTGCAATACTAATAATGCCCTTCCCAGAAATTTTATTCAAGCAAATGTAAGCCTTTGGGTACAATTTTTTTTAAGCAATAAATGAATGACCTGTTAAGGTTCCATTGGCACTTCATACATTGAGAGATCACCCCTGGTTTATGGTTTATGGGTCTATACTCCCTTGTGTTTTCTCCCCTAACCTTTATAGGAAGCTCAACTATTTTGCAGTTAACTACTTGTAAAATGTGCATGGTCAAATAATATTTATAAGCAGTTTCAGAAAGAACAAACCAAACTATTCTTTAGCTGCCAACAGAAATCCCAGAGGAAAGATTATGAACTCTTGTTTAAATACTTAAAATAGAAACACAATGAAGATAAGGGAATCCTGGCAAGCTTTGCTGCAGCTGTCAAGTCCCAAAAAATCAGGAATTAAATTTTGATACTTGTAATTGAATCATCCACCCTTCTAAGTGAGCCCATTCAAACCTGTGATGTTTTTAGAACCTTTCAAATGACACTGTATTCATTTAGAGTTCATAGCAGACCTGAAGCACACAATTTCCAAGAGGTAGAACAAAACAGAATCAAATAAATTTGACTCAATTTTCTGTAATAATAGAAGTATATTATGCTTACAATTTAAGTAATGCCATGATTTTAGCCCTATATTTTAAAACTATTTATTTTTGTGTGTGTGTCTGACTTTTGGAGCACTAACAGCTTGGACAGCAGTTGAGACACCCATTAGAGATGGTAACAACGGTGTGGTGGTGATCTGATTTAAAATAGAATGCATGATTGTGTTTCATAGATGGTTATTCCTGGGCCACTGGTTTAATTTAAGACATATTTCTACCTGTGTGTTTCATGTTGCTTATTATAGACTCTCAAAAGAAGAACAGGATTGGGGATGTTGCTTAGTGTTAGAGCACTTGCGTAGCATGTGTGAGACACTGGGTTTGATTCTCAGCACTGAATATAAATAAATTAATAAAACAAAGGTCCTTCAACAATTCAAAAAAATATATATATATATATGAGGAGCAATTAACTAGTAAATTGTAACCCTAGTTATGATGGGTGTTTGAAAAGACTCATTTAAACAAAAACAAAGTTGCTTTGAAACATTTTCTCTTGTCTTAAAACAGCAATCCAGTTGATGTTTTTGGAGCATGACTTGAAAAGATAGACTTTTCATGTTCTGCAAGTGTGCATTCAATATAAGAAACACATGACAAATGGGCAAAGTATGTGACTTTGGGCATATCCATGCTACTCTTTTTTTTAACCTTCATTTTGTTTATTTAGTTTTTTATGTGGTGCTGGGTATCAAACCCAGAGCCTCATGAATGCTAGGCAAACACTCTACCACAGAGCCACAACTCTAGCTCCTCTTGCTACTCTTAAATAGTTGGTGATATCTGTAATTTTTCTAACTTCCTCAAGCTTATTCCTTAGTTATCTATACTTATAAATCATTCAATAAAATAACTGACAACTATGTGACTTAATTAAACATAGAAAATCGCATGGATGCTGAACTAATAGGATTTGAGGACAAAAGTACTCATTCTAGTCCAATTGTTCTAACTATAAGTTCAGAAACATTGATAAAATTAATGTTTTCTCTCTAGATTTCAGAGAGAGAGAGAGAGAGAGAGAGAGAGAGAGAGAGAGAGAGAGAGAGAGAGAGAGAACACACAAGTTATAGTGGTGTATGTCTGTAATCCCAGCAACTTGGAAGCCTGAGGCAGGAGGATCACAAGTTCAAGGCCAGCCTCAGCAACTTAGCAAGGTCCTAAGTAATTTAGTGAAAGCATGTCTCAAAAAAAAAAAAGTTTTGGGATATAGTTCAGTGGTAAAGTGCTCCTGGGTTCAATCCCCAGAACCAAAAATCTTCCCAGTTAATTACATTGAATATAACTTTCAGGGAGATAATGAAGTGGAAATTTTGTACCAGGAGCTGAGATTCTTATTTATACATAAATATAATATACTAGGGATGATGTGGTATCCTTTTGAGTGAGGTATATACTCATCTCACAGGTGAACTACGTATTGATATTACTAAAGTACATTATGTTTACTCAAGTGAAATAATTTTCTCCCATGGTACACTATAGTGTATGCTATTCATACCACACTTAAAAGGACAATTTAAGAATAATGTTAAGAACCAATGAAACATTCCTAGTTATAAAATTATATCCAAATTTTTAGATAAAACAGCTTCAGCTTGGAAATTCTACTCTCTAAACTTAGTCTGGCACATCCTGGCCCATCCACACCCATGAACACACCCTCCATTGTATAAGGGCTATTTTAGATGCTTTTAACCTGAAAAGTTAACTGCTCCCTCCTTGAATAATTTGTCAAGTGTCCAATGAGAAGTTAACATGTTGACATGTTAGATAAATAGGGCAAATATGATAGTATCTTACATTGTACCTTGATTTGAATTTGTTGTATTTGTACCATCAAGTGTGTTTTAGGAATTACTTGAAACTTAAAATATTTTGTGATATGTTAAGTGATCAACTTTTTTCTAAAACAAATAATTTATTAGCAAAAATCAAAAAATAAGAACAAATACCATAGAATGATTTTGTGGTTTATTAGACTGCTTAAAGAAACAGAAAAGTTAAAATATAATGTACAAGAATTATAGTCATTTGTTTATAGAAACCATCCAAATGCAATATTTTCCCTAATTATCCTTTCTTTTAATTGATGAGCAGAGATGGATTACAAGAAGTAGAATGCACAATTCTTTGGTTCCTTTTACTTTTCACAGGTTTTACTTCTCACCATAAATGCTTCACTTTGCCCTATGCTTGGTGAAAGCCTGATCACAGCTTTTCAAAATTTTATATTGTTCTATTTTATTTTACTTTAGTTTTCAGTCAATTTTTCATGACTCTTCATGATCTGATATTTGATTGAATCACTGATAATGCTTACAGAAATTATAGAGACAATTTGAGGTTCTTAATGATATCATTCCCTCCAGAGAGTGTGTCTGCTTGCGTTTAGCAGACACTAAGCTCATAAACCCTTAATGCAACTTTAAAATCACAATTTCAGTGTCTTCAAATACCAGCCAATTTGTGGTTTGCCTTTCCTGATAGGGTTGTGCCATTCAAGGCATCCCCTCAAAGTCTGGATCCCTTGGTGAGACCAACTAATGAGAATGCTCACTTCTCAGCCCCTCCAGTTACTGCTTAGGGCAGAAGACAACAATTGCCATGATGAATTTGGGACTGAACACATTTCGAGAAGACTAGAGAAGCACTTAGTTTTTATGAGAGTGCATCTACCTCTGATTTGCTCTTGCTCTTTGGGCATACTTTTTTTTTTTTAAGTACCAAGGATCTTTATTTTCAGTTCTGAAATGGAGTGTGTGACTCAGATAATATGCCACTATTTGAAAATGAGGTCCCACCAACCCTAGTCTTCTCAAGTCTTTAGTCACAAGATCACACCTCACTCATTGCACAAGACAATCAAGCTGAAGAAGAATTAAGGAGGCACACTGAAGATAAAAGCAAAAAAGGAATATTTTTACAAGCAGATCATCCCAGTTATTTAAAAGGTTAAGTTTCAGATTCATTTACAGTGTAGTGACAGCATTATTTAGTCTCAGTGAAAACAAAGACAGTCATACCATTTAAAAAGATCAATTCAGAAATACTAATTCAGGCAAGCATGCAAAATTGAGAATATTAAAACAAATGCAAGGTCTGGTTGCACAAATACACTCAGGTGAAGGTGGACTTGAAGACAGCAAACAGATGAATCAGAAGCTGAAAGGAACACTTCAGAGATTAGCAGGTCAATTCCCTCCCATGAATGAGGAAAAGAGAGCAGACACAAACTGGAGAAGCTCATGAGGTGACATGAGGGTGCACACAGATCTAACTCCTGGTGCCATTAGCAACAAGATATACTTAAAAAATAAGGAGATAAATACCCCAAACACATAAGCCCACTGATTTAAACAAAAGATTTTAGGACTGATACACATGGAGGGGGTAAAGTTAACACACCACAGCAGCACACCTCATGTTTCAGAGATTAAATGATCTCTCAAAAATTTTAATGCTCCTTTTTCACAACCAATAAAGTCTCTATCCCCTTTTCTGATTTAGAGTAAAATGTACTAGCTTTAAAAATGTGCACTCTTCACACTTTTTTGCCCATCTTTTAAAACTGAGAACTGGGTGTTTTTAGAGCCCAAGAAACCTTATGTTGTGTATACACTAACTGTATGTCTTAGGAATAAATGAAATCTGTGATATTCTGGTAACTCAGTGTATTTATAAAATGAAAAGCCCTATCAAAATACACATTTCACTGGGAAAAATAAATAAAACAAACAAATGGATCTACACAAAGCAAACATTAACTTTGGTAGACTTCAGTGTATGATAAGCTATAACAAGCACATTTGTCCTTATACTCCCAGAGCTGCTCAACTTCCAAGTTAAGAATTTTTAAATTTTTTAACTGAGATTTTATTATATTGACATTTGTTTCTCATTCCTCATCATCTTAAGCCAAGCTCTGAGCACTTACAATTCTCTGACTGATTGTTGGAAGCTTAGTCAGAAGCATCAGGAACACTGGTGGTGGAAGAGTTTGTTTCAACACTTGCAGCAACTGCTGTGGCTGTCCACACACAGCAATTGCATCTGTCAGATGGTCCACACCTTTTTCATATTCACCTTGAGCTAGCAGCTCTTCACCAAGTTGTATTTCTTCAAGGAAAAACTTCTGAACAGCTTCAGCATCTTTAAGGTCTGGTAACTTGGAAAGCCCAGTTCTCTCCTTGGCAAGCTTCTGTTTCTTTCTTTGTTCCCATTCTCTGAAATTGCTATTTTTATCTATCTCATTAAAAGCTAAACAGCTTTGACTTACACACTTTTGGAGTTTGCTCTGGCCCCTCTGCCCTTTTGGTCTAACTGTGCCAGATCATTGATTTTATGTATATATTTTAGAATCAGCCTTCCAAAAAAGTTTTAGATTTTTATTTTAATGGTGTCGATGAGTCAGGTGTCTTTGAGGAAAATTATTATGTTCATAGTATCTTAAATTCAAATTCATGAACATAATTATCTCCTTTTATTTAAATTTATTTTTCAGACTTGGGACATGTCTATGTTTGTTTTTTACTATGTTAATAAAGTCTTGACAATCTCTTATTAGGTTTATTCTCATTTCTTATATAAATGTCATTTTTTTCTATTTTACTGTAAATTTATTATTTATGATATATATGCTAGTTCATTTTAATTTTGTGTTATCCTTAATCCCAACTAAAGGTATAAACTTCCTTCTGGATTTTATTAGATTTTCTATGAAATTAATTAATTACATCTTTGGCAAATGCAAGACCACCTTCATGGTTGTCCAGATAAAGCTACATATGGTAATACTTTCATATTCTCTCTCATTGTGCAAATACCAAAAATACAACTCCTTTGGTGAGTTAAAGTAAATCTGCATCTGTTGATGGAGTAAAAATAGGTGCGTGAATCATTATGACCTTTTCTGTTGTGTTAAAACCATATTTTATAAGGTAAAATAATATTTTTCCATTGAGAAAGAGCCAGAAATGAATAGTTTTAGAAGATAAATTAATGCAAAAGAAAGAATGAAGAGATCATCTTTACCCACTTAGCAAAAAGAAATGAAAGTAGTGAATGAATTAGAAACATGAATTTGGTTAAATAAATAACAAGTTGGAAGTTTTGTTTTTTTGGCAAGTTCACAACTTTCTGGGAAAACAGTACCTGGATTAGTGAGTGGTGAAAGTCAAGTTCAGCAGTGAGTTCTCCCCATGTAGCTTAGTGTGGGTGGATGCAGGTAAACACTGAGTTGCTAGGAAATCACTGAGTTCATAAGTGATTGGTTGAGATCATTAATCTGACAGCTGTCAAATCCTAGATATGAAATGAACCATGGATATACAAAAAGTTAAGGGACCATATCAAAGCCCTACTTAACTCCTTTATTATTCTTTACACAAACCCTTAAGGGAGTCCTTTCATAATTTTTGTGATTTTCTCCTTAAATTTACATGTGTGGTCAGTTCTGGTAAAATGTGTCACTTCCCAGGTCTCTCAGGCATATCACTGGGTCAAGGCTCACCAAGTTTGTCCTGGTGCTAATCTGTCCATCTGTTCACTAGGTAGTCATTCGGTATTCAGTAGGATTCTGATGTTCAAGGGGGTTTTGTTATTGTCAGTTAGGACCTGGGTGGGGGATGCTTCTAAGAGCCCTGTGTTTGCCATCTCTGATCCAAAGATGCACTTCTTAATCCCCCATCTGCCTTTGCTTGCCAGTACAGCACAGCCCATGGAATGAAGGCTTTCAACAACAAATGCTTATGAAATGATGAAAATCATCAAAACTCATTTTATAAGAAGAGGGTTTCTGGCAAAAAAGGAGATAAAATTTATATTCTTCCCACCATAACAAACCTCATAGCTGTGTGGTTTAAACAATAGAAATTCATTTTCTCACAGTTCTGGAGAATGGAGGTCCCTTCATTGAGCATGAAGGGTTTCTCATAAGGCTGTTTTTCTGGCTTCACATACACATTTTTACTGTGTTCACATGGCTCTCTCTATGGAGAGAGACAAAGAGACAGATCTTGGGTCTCTTCCTTATCTTGTAAGGACACAAGTATTATGGAAATGGAATTTCACCCTTACAATCATCCATTTAAGCTTAATTACCTCTTTAAATAACCATGAGAGGAACGTGAGATTGCTGGACAATTAATTGTAACCAGATCATAATTCTCTTATAAAGGTTTTGACCAGGACTACTTTAGGAATTTGAGGTTAGTACTTTAGACTTGATACATCTTAGTGAGCAAGCAAAATGAGTCACCAGTCTGTCTCAGAACTAGGATGCAAACCAAGTTTAATTGCATTACTCAAGAAATATTTTACTTAACTATGGTAATTTAGTATTTGGAGGAACTTTGAAGCAAAACCATGGTATGAAGAAAGAAATCATTTGTCATATGCAGAATCACTCCTTCATTTTTCTTGTTATGGTGAGATAAATAAGTGCAGAATTTACAGGTCAATTTTGTATCTCAAAAAATTCCAGGTCACCGCTGCCACCGCCACTGCTACCGAGGCCAAGCAGAGCCATTAGTGCCGTGCCACCAGAGTCTGCCCACCACCCACCCCCAGCAGCCCAGGCCGCCTGCCCGGGTCCAGAATTTTAAGAAATACAATGTCTAATGGTTATGAAGACCACATGACTGAATACTGCAGGGATGACATTGGGAGAACAAATCTCCCAAAATGACCCAGGATGAGTTGTGAAGTCTATTCAGCAGCATTGGTGAAGTTGAATCTGGAAAACTTATTCAGGACAAAGTAGCAGGGCACAGTTTTGGCTCTGGCTTTGTGAGCTACCTGACTGACAAGGACGCAGAAAGGGCAATCAACATGCTGAGTGGCCTGAGGCTTCAGAAAAAAAAAAAAAACATCAAGGTGTCATATGCTCGCCCAAGATCAGAGGTCATCAAAGATGCCAGCTTGCACATCAGTGGGCTCCCAAGAACCATGACCCAGAAGGACGTGGAGGACACATTCTCTCGGTTTGGGGAATCATCAACTCCCGGGTCCTCGTGTATCAGATCACAGGTTTGTCCAGAGGAGTTGCACTTATTGGGTTTGACAAACAGCTGGAAGCAGAAGAGGCAATTACCAGTTTCAATGGTCATAAACCCCCAGGTTCCTCGGAGCCCATCACAGTGAAGTTTGCAGCCAATCCCAAACAGAACAAAAATGGGGCGCTCCTCTCGCAGCTGTACCACTCGCCTGCAGGCAGTTCGGAGACCCTGTGCATCACCAGGCTCAGAGGGTCAGGTTCTCCGCGATGAGTGTAGATCACATGAGTGGACTTTCTGGTGTCAATGTCCCAGGAAACCGCTTCTTCGGGCTGGTGCATCTTCTTTTACAATGTTGGGCAAGAAGCTGATGAGTGGATCCTCTGGCAGATGTTTGACCCCTTTGGCACAGTCAACAATGTGAAAGTGATTCATCATTTCAACACCAACAAGTGCAAAGGGTTTGGTTTTGTGACCATGACAAACTATGAAGAAGCCGCAATGACCATAGCAAGTCTGAATGACTACCGCCTGGGAGACAAAATCTTACAGGTTTCCTTCAAAACCAACAAGTCCCACAAATAACTCACTCATTTTTTTTTTTTTGTATGGAGAGATAATTAAGAGTGAAGAAATTGAAAAAAAAATTCCAAGAGTGAAAAACTTTAATCATTTGACTCTTCTCAAATAATTTAATGCTGAAGTATCTGCATGTGAACATCTAGTCACTCTCCCAATCAACAAGGATTATTGAGGACTTACTACATTCAGACAGGCTGTGCCAGGATCTAAGGTAGAGGCACACGGGAAGAGGACCATATTCCAAAATGGAGCTTTTAGGAAAATAAACCTGGAATGTCTCTCTCTTTGTTTGTGTCTGATTAATGTCTCCAAAAGAGTTTAGGGTTTAAACTTTTAAGTCCAGTCATTTACTTCTCTATTATTGTAATTTTTGGTATAATAAATGAATTTAATATACTTTTTACTTGCCTTTTCTACATATAGCTATATCTGTAGCTATTCATTATTAAAATTTGATTATACACTACAGAGAAAAAATTTTTGAGACTTAAGACTGAACCCAGTGGTGCTCTACAATCAAGTTAGCCCTGAGTCCTTTTTCACTTTTTTGAGACAGGGTCTCACTACACTGGCAAGTTTAGCCTTGAACTTGCCATCATCTTGCCATAGTCTTACAAGTCACTGATTATAGATTATATGAATCCACTCTTTTACTATATTTTTTGAAAACTATGGCAATATTCCATTTATTCTTTTGAATGATTAAATATAAAATTATATTACCTATAATATAATTTTGTCTCTTTGATTCTAATTCCTATGCCTTTACACTTTTGTCCAAGTTTATATTATGTGCATACACATACATACTGATTCTCATTCGTTACATGAAGGTTTGTTACAATTGGAAAGTATTAAGTGTATCCTCTGCCTTTATAAACACTAACAAATGATGCTGCCATTTAGATCTTTTTATATAATGGACTCTATTAATGAATTTCTTCATACTGACCCACTCTTGTATTCCTGGAATTTATCCCAGTTAATGGTGATATAACATATTCCTCAATGTATTATTTAACACAACTTTGCTGATGCAAGATATTGAGGACACTTATTCCCCTATCTCAAGTGTATATGTAGGAAACTGGCTTCCACTGAGCTTGCAATGATGGCAGTGAGCAGGGGCATCTAGCTTTCCATTCTTCACTTTACTGTGTGGTTCCTAAAGTAGGAAGGGTCTGCTAACCAGACTGCCCCTCCAAGAGTAAAGAAGATGCTGTGTTGCAAAGCAGAGGAGATGTCCCTGTTCTGATGCCTGGTTCAAGGAAAAGGAAGGTGAACACCTTTCTTGGTAGAATTTCAGGCATGGCAGGGACATCCTGTGGGAACCTGGAAAGGAGACAATGCCAGGGATAAATTTATTGTCACATTGTGGTTCTCTTTCTCTCCTTGCTACTCACCCTTTTTACTGAGCCTCAAAAAGAGACTCATCCAAATTTTGATCCCAGCTTTCTCAAAGGTCAAAGACTTCAAGCAGAAAAAAATATTAATATTTTTGCTAAAGGTATAATTCTCAGATACAATTCAGGGTGAAAGTGCTTTGGCCTCCTGTTTTTCTTTTCTTTGAAGTGGCACTTCATGAGAACCTTTTGTAATTTATTTTGAGAGAGAGAAGGGATTATTTTCCTATTGTGGAATCACAATAGTAAAATAATGCAAACTCTTCTTTGACACAGTGATGAGAAAAATGGAAAATATGGAACACATGGACTTTAGAACCACAGTGACTTTCAGACCCTAACTGGAAAATTCTCAAGATGGCTCTAGAGAAGCAGCCGTAAGAAGCATTTTATGAAGGGACTTTCAGTATTAGGAGAGGGGAATTGTTTGGTTTCCTTCAGCATTTATTCTGTCTACAAAGTTGCAAGCTTTGCAATTAGATAAAAACCCTACCAGACTCCCTTTTGGCTGGGAGCCTTGAGGCAGCAGATTTCTTTTTGTATTAATATCTGTTCCATTTCCAAAACTCAGGGTTCCTTAAATCCAAGACTGGAAAAGTCTTGAAGAACTAAAAGCATCTTTGCCTTCACATTGATTACCCCTCTTTTTCCTACTGCTTCAACTTTTTCCCCTTGTCAACTTCCATTCTCTGCCAATCATCAGCAGATTCTCTCTGTCCTGAAGAGTTAAATCCTCACTATGAGCAAATGCCATGTGCAAGTACTTTCAAAAGGCAAAGATGTGTAGTTTTTCTCTAATCACATTCCTTCTTAAGTGGAACAGTGGTTTTGTGTAACCTCCAGTCATTCTTCAGCTGGACCCAGTATCCAGCAAACCCAGAAATAATGACAGCAAAAATGATTGATTCATGTATTAAAATTCTATACTATCATTTTCAAGTAACATTTAAGGGAAGTTATTTGGGTGTACATATGCTTAAAATTCTTGAATAATCCATCTCTGATGGGTCTTGAACAGATGTTGAATAGATGTAATTCCCTCAGCATTTTTATAAATATTTATAAAATATCCTTGGGGTATATCTTTTAAAACGATCCACGTGTTATTTTCCTGACAGAGCTGCCCAACCACAAGGAAACCCAGGACCAGATTCTGCCTTGCTTTTGAACTTTTGTCTTAAGGGAACCAAAGTTTGAACAGTCCGACTGTACCATGGATAGGCTGCAGGACTGTGGTGTGTGGCCCCAGGAGATGAGGTAGACAAGCAGAGAGAGAATCCACTGCCAGATACAAATACACACCCAAAGCCAGGCCCCAATTCCCACCTCTTCCACCTACACCCCACCACTTCAGTTACCACCCAGTTAATCCCTATCAAGGGATTAATTCACTGATTGGTTTAAGACTCTTAAAACCAAATAATTTCTCCTCTGAACCTTCCTGCATTGTCTTACACATAAGGTTTTGGGGGACACCTCACATTCAAACCATAACAGTCAGTGATGTTCACAGCATGTGTTTCTGACTTGCGCTTCATCTGACTGAAGGGCATATGTGTGTGAATATCATGCACCAGTACAGGTTTCAAGCAAATGGCTCATGAACTGCTGATGTGCACACTTTTGCCTAATTTAAAGCATCAGCAGTCAGACCTCAAGGACACTTCACATGTCTTCTGCCACTTGATTTGCATGGCTCTAAATCTCTAGGAGCATTACTAGTCCCTACAACAGCCTTTGACACTCTCCCCAGACAGTCATTATGCTTTTTACATCCTCTATAACACACTGCAACTTCTCAGGTCTCCTCTTCATTTTAAAATCATAGTTATCTTTCTAGAGCTTATGCATTTCTTTTCCAGAATTAGGTTGACTTATTTCTTTTGTCACTTTTTTCAAAACAGCTCATTTTTCTACTTATAAAATTAATGATTGTTCATGAAAGAAAATCACATATATAAAAGTTATTTAATATAGCACCTACTATTCCGAAGTTTTTTATACACACATGTACTCATACATACAATTTCAAGGTGGGTGGCAGTGAATAAATGCACCTTCTCTGTGTGAGAATCTTGAGGAGCTGGCATTGTTTCGCCAAAGCCTCCTGCTTCCTTCAGCCTACACATCCCCCTGTCAACCACTCCTTGTTTCCACCTCTGTAGACAAGCAATGTAGTCACCCCAGAAAGTGATGGCATCCACCTTCATTGCCTTGTGTCAGCTTTGCACCACGTGGCCCTGACCCATCAATTCTTAAGAACCTGGCTTCTAGTTCTGCTCTAGATTTCTTACCACCTGCCTTACTAGTGACCTTGCTGTTCCTCCCCAACAGGGCTCTGAGCTTCTGCTTTCTTGAGTTCTTGCTGGAGCACAGCTGACCCCCACTGCTCAGATTCATAGCTGACATGGATGTGCCATAGTCCAGCTGTCTGCTTTAATCACATGACCCTGGAGCTCTGCCTCTGCTTGACTCATGGCTTCCAGAACCTGCTCCAAGAGCAGGGCTTCTCCATGGACATGTTGCTCAAATCTCACATCCTGTGCCTGTATCTCTGACTAGTTTATGACTCTGACACAAACAAAGCATTTTTACTGAAATTAGAAATGAGATGGAAACAAGCCTCTAAGGCAGTGTGTTAGTTTTTTATGAATGTTGTAACACATTACCACATGTGCGGGTGTTTACAACAGTAGAGCTTAATTCTCACACAGCTCTCAAGGCCAGAAGTCTGAGACCATGGTGCCAGTACAGTCATGATCCCTGCAAAGGGGCTGGGGGAGAGTTCTCCCTGGCTTCTTCTGTGCCTAGTGTCTTTAGGTGACCTTGTCTTTTGGAGTTGTCACTTTAATCTCTGCCACATCTTCACAAGATCTTCCCTATGTGTCCCTGCATCCTCTCCTCATTTTGTGCAGACCTTGGTCATTTGCTTTCAGGTGCACCCTGACCCAGGAGGACTTCCTCTTGAAATCCTTAACCAACTACACCTTCAAAGGTCCTGTTTCCATGTGAGGTCAGTTCTAAGGTTCTAAATGGACACAATTTGGGGGGAAACCATCCAACCCAGTACAGACAGAAATTCATATTTTCACACCCACAACCTGAACAGAATTTACAAAGAACAAGGGGAAATTAAGGGCACATCCTCAAACAGATTTGAGTGCCATGTGCTTTTAAAGTAAATCCAGCATCCCATCCCAACCACAGAGCGATTTGGACAATCTTTCCCTAAGACCATTATGCAAAACTGGGAGAACCTCTGGTCTGTGTGACATTTTGGTTTCAAGATCTGGGTAGGTATTGAGACTGAGCACATGCATTCACCTCCACTGTGTCCCAGCACCTCTAAAATGACAGTCAAGCAAAATCCAGAGCGGATACAGCTGGAAGCATTCACAGAAGTGTGGAAAGTGGAAGGTGGATGATGAGGGGCCACCAACATAAGACTCCAAATGCTGTCATCAGGCACAAGCAGCAAAAGATACAGGAAGCAAGTAAAGTCTCACCAAAAGGCCATAGAAAGTTCCAGGAAGCAAGGATGGGTTGTGGGTGGGGCAGAAACACGAGGACTGGATAAAAGTCTACACAAGAAACAAGAGTCCCAGTCACTTTCCTCACACTACACCACCAGATGAACACCAAGGCCCCTAAGGGGAAGATTGGAATCCAACATCCTGCCAGTTCAATCAAAAAGGCCCTGGACACAGGGACCAAAAATCACTAAGTAATGCAGGTCCTTAGGGAAACAGGGAAACTGAATGAAAATCTGCATATCAAATGTGGAGTCATTCCAATCCTCCTTCCTGCCTAACTAAAAATACTGGGAAAGACCTTTGAACTACCCCACCCAAACCTGAATTCCTCTCTTGGGGAACACTTGCCCAAGTGAAAATCGCACATGTGAATAGTATATTTTTTGTTGTATCCACAGTAAAAACTTTGGAGCCCTATATGACTATCCTTTGATGAAATTCACCTCATTTTTTTTGTATCACAGTGCTTGCATTCAAGCAATCTTTTATTTTACTTAATAATCACCCCAAAGGACAATAGTGGTGCTGGCAATATATTACAATATAGTGTTATAATTATTCTATTTTATA
>NW_025920753.1:0-27341 GCF_902686445.1 Sciurus carolinensis | reverse complement strand
GATAATTCCCATATAATGAAAAATTCTTCTCTTTTTGATTCCTATTTTTCATAAACAATGTACTATGTTAACATTGAGGTCAACAGTCATCGTTTAGATGTCAGTAACCATGCTTTTGTTTATACCTAAGGAAGGTCATTTTGACCCACTTCCCCCTCTGCTAATGATTTCAGATTTCAGGATGTTACTTTGTAATTTTAAACCATAGCAACAGACACTTATGACTGATGTACTGATTTCTGGTTTAAAAATCCCTGCACCCCATGATTGAGTCCGATCTCCCAACAGCAATTTTTGGGCAATTGTGTGAGACAGTCAACTGGCCGGCTAATATAGACTCTCAAATTTAGACTTCTCAGTGGTGACTGGTCTGTTCTTAAGTTGCACCCCAAAACACCCTGTCCTAAATGGAAGCTTTATCTCCACATCCAATATTTTGTACCTTTATTGAGGTACAATGGAAAACACAGTAATGCATATTTCTAAGTGTGCAGTATGAATACATTTGAGTTTTGTGAATGGTATGGACCAGGCTGTATGGGAAAATTTCAAAAACAGACTCCATTTTTCCCTGAGAATCTTTGTCATGTTGGAAATGCTTCTCCTGTGGGAACTCTCTGCCTCTCTACCCCTCAACCTCTGCTTAGCATAGTGTGTTTGGCAACACAAAATGGCAATTCTTATACAATGTAAAATTGTTCTCTTTTTGCTTCCCATTTTTCTTGGACAATATACCCTGTCAGAGAACGATTATCTAGATGTTAGTATCCATTCTTTAGCTTGCACTCAATCAGGGTCATTTTGACCCACTTTCCCTTCTGCTTATGATTGTAGATCTCATGATTTTTTTGTAGTTTTGAATCATAGCAAGAAACTCCTATGATTAAAATACTGACATGTTTTACTTATGGTCTAAAATGTGTCCTCTAACCCCTGGAGGGTGTCAGAGGGAGTCAAAGGGTGTGGACTTGCAACCTGTCCCTCCATCCTGCCAGCTGGTGAATCCAGACTGCCAACTGGTTAATTAAGATGTTCCTGTCACCTGCTTTAAGATTGACTTGGTGATGTATTGCAATCTCGCCATAACATTTTGAAGGACCCTGCAAGATGATCACTGGAGTCAAAGCTGTGGCTCTCGGGAGCATTGGAGTCCTGGATTCTCTGAAGCAGAGAGAGGGATCCTCCTTCACTTGTTGTGGGAGTCTCTACTTTGCCAAGATCTGCACCTGCTGTGATGACTAATTGGAGCCCACCCATAAAAGAGCACCTGGTGCTGCTCACTCCTGTAATTCGTGTCTGGTGTGGTTTATGCCTGTAGATCCAGAGGCTTTGAAAGAGGATGGAACTGCATGTGTTTGGAAGCACCTCATTCGTTCTCCCAGTTTGACTTGACTGTAATTACTTAGAGGTTCTGAGGGCCCAATGGTAAATCTTTTGAAGTGTTTCAGGGGCTCTCTGCTTGAGGTGTATCAAGCACTTGGTTGTCAATCTTTCCAATTGTATCAAGTCCTTGACTGCAGTACACAAACTTGTATCAAGTGACTGTGAGTCTGAGGAGGCCATGGCCAATAACTAAGCACTCTGGAGCATGGAACGTGATGACAGTCTCAAGGTTGGGATTATGTGGAGGAGAGTGTGTCTCTTGTGTTTCTGTCTTGTCCTACTTATTGTTTCTTTGTTTGCGTTAGTCTCTACCTCAGTTTGTATCTAACACTTTTTTCAACACGTTGCCCTAGCGAGACTCCCCAGATTTCTTTTCTCTCATCTTCCTATTTTTTCTGCCTATTGCTTTGTTAGTTTTTTAATCCAAACCTGGCCTGATTAGCAACCTGAAAAAACATGGTTAAAGACGTTTTTAACCATGTTCATTTGCATTAAAATGTAAGCTGCTGCCCACAGGACTAATTAATGGCCATATCCTTTTGACTAGGAAAATTCCAAAAACTTAAAAAATTGCAGGCATGGAAGGCTTCCAAGTTTTGGAATTGGTCCACCAAAATGCCAGGCTAACATCTTGATGGCTGCTATCCAAGAGACTACAAAAACCGGTTGAGAACAAGACACCAATTTGAGCAGGCTCTCTGTAGAAGACCAATGGAAGTGGGCTCCCTTGCTGTCTCTTTGGGAATTTCCTTCAGAGAGCTTGGGACATGGCGTTCTTAGTCATTCTCTAAACTCTTTTCATCTCTGATGAGCAGGAATGGAGGCCAGGAAGGCTTTAAAAATTCTATTTATTGGGTTCATCATTTTGATCTGGTACCCCCAGTTAATTTTTTTTTTCAGATCAGACCTATTTTATTCAATTGTAAAGGACATTTTTACACTCTGTTTCATTCAGTGGCCAAGTTACCAGGGTTAACTCTACATCTAATATGTTTAAATGGCTACATAATGTATAAGGTCTTATTCTGTTTTTTTAATGGTTATGTACACAAGAGTATTGTCATGTCTACATATATTTGGCACCAAAATTGTTATATGAGATCATAAATTTTGAAAATGAATCCAAATGCCTTTCATTCATGTGATTTAAAAAGTTCAATTTAAATTGGGTGAACAAAAAATGTCTTTCAAGTTACTGCCACACTTTTGTTTCTAGGTGGTCACAAAATGATAAAATGTTAATGTCTATAAAATGTCTAATATCCATTGCTTCTAGATTTTTCTTCAGCACGGAAGAAATGGCTGATACTGTCCAATACACGTGTCCGATATCTTGGATTTTAAATAAAATTAATTCAGATTTGACATGTATGGGATTGATCTTGGATTTGTTTCTTAGAGACTTCTAATTTGTTTACCGAGTTAAAATGCTAACTGTTAAATACAATGAGTAGTCTTACCTCCTTATGTTCCATAGGGTAACAACTTGGAATATTCCTGGTGCTTTCATAAATTGGTAAATAAATAAGGATTTAAAATTACTTTGTGTCATCATTGAAAACAAGGTTACTAATGTCCCAATAGGTATAGTTCTATAAACAAAGGGTCCAAAACTACCTTTCAAATACAGCAGTATAAATAACATGAAGTATTTCATCTTATTAAAGTAGAGTAATTTATCTCAGTTCAGAAATTTACAAGTTTGCTTTAAAATCTAAATTTTAAAAGAGAGGTTTGACAAAGTGGAAAGAAAATTGAAAGGTTCTAAATATAGAATTTTTTTTAGTAAAAGGAAAAACAGAAAAATTGCTAGATTAGAATGCCTTTTTGTGCCAAAATGAAGTTTTAGTACAATTATGTAAACTAGATGACCGAATTAAGTGATTAACAGAAGTGTAAATAAAAGTTAATGGTTAAAGAAAATAATTAGCATAATGACATAAACCAAAGTTCAGTCTATATGTTAAGATGACAAGTAATTTGTAAAGCATTACTTTACTGTTAACATGATGTCTGTTAAGTTTTATTCTTTAAAGAAGATAGTCTTAGAAGTTTGGAGTTCGTAAAACTCCAATTGCAATTGTTATTTCAGAGTATTACACTACATTTTAAAGTCTAAATTTTTCTTTGAAAGCTACACTTGGTTAATATAAAACATCAATGTAATGATGCTATTTATCTTCTTTGTGTATTAAATGTGCTCATATCTTCCCAGAATACAAGTCTTTAAAATAAAATGTTTAAAGGAGAATTTGTTGAATCTGGGGATCTCCAGACAAAAGTTTTTGGTAACAGTAATTTTACACTGAGATATAAAAATTTAAAGGTATTTTTAAAAAGATAACAAGAGCTTGATCTCTTTAAAGATTAAAAATGTTCTCTTTTGTTTCCCATTTTTCTTGGACAAGGTATTCTGTCATAAACGTTAGGTTAGATGTTAGTAACCATTCTTTAACTTGTACTCAACTAAAACCATTTTGACCCTTTTCCCTTCTGCTCATGATTCTAGATCTCATGATGTTTTTTTGTAGTTTGGAATCATAGTAACAGCCATTAATGAGTAACATACTGACATGTTTTATTTATGGTCTAAAATTTGTACTCTATCGCGTTCCCTCTGGCCGCAGAGAGAGACACGACAAACGTCTGAAGCTTTGGAAGTTTATTATGCACAGTCCCTCTCCTACACTTCTCTTACTCCCAGCTTCCGCGCACTCCCAGCTTCTCTTCTCTCAGCTTCTTCTTACTCCCAGCTTCCTCGCACTCCCAGCTTCCAGCTCAGCTTCAGCCTTCGCCCCTACTCTCCCACCCACCAGGCTTATATACACTTCAACCAATCAGGGGAGAGTACACGAGGTAAACGCGGACAGCTGCAAGCATAGGGTAGGTACACGAGGGGGGCATGCTCTAATCACATCGTTAACTAGCCAATCATTGGAATTCACTGGTTGTTTACTGTATAGCTGGCCGCTTTTGGCTCAGCATCAGGTGCCATCTTGACCATGCCCAAGGCTGGGGGTCCTGGAAACCCCGACATATCCCCCTTCTTTACTATTAAACTAAGGCTCGGGACCGTGTCTGTCTTAGGCTGAGTGGTCAGCATATGTCCTTACCCGTCATCAGAGCCTGCAGAGCATGCTGCAGCTCCTGTCTTAGGTTGGTACACAGCCACCTCCTTCATTACCCGTCTTTGACTACCGGTCCAGCATCAAGAGCCATACTAATGGGGGGCTGTCGGCCTTTAGGGCGGTCATGGCCTGATGAAAGATAATTTGATCTCTCTATTGGCTAGCTCGTAGATGCATGCCAAAACGAATGAAGAGAAGGAGGCCAAGGCAGAGGAGTACCACCATAGCTCCTAAGCCTGCCCGCTGTTTGACAAATCTATAAACAGAAGAAAAACCATATAGCCATATTAAATACAGAAACAATATACATCCAGTAGTGTTACAATATGGGCAACACAAACAGCTCTCAGGGAATAAACGCATCCCAGTCCCAAAAGTTCTTGCAAGGTATCCACTTGTTCTTATAATGAGTCCACTCTCTGATAGAGTCTCTATGGTCTGTAAGGCTGCAGCTGCATTCTCGGCCAAATGATCGTTGTTATGGTTGTGTCAATACTGCTACTGCAAGGACTGTGGTGGCAATGATCACGGCTGTTGCAATGTCAAAACCTCTTCTGTTTCTTGATAATAGCACTGGCAATTCTACATCTGCAACAGAAACTAGGACTGGTAGGAAGATAGAAATGTGCAAATTGCACGGGTGGCAAAAGAACCATTCCAGCATTGTGAGAGATAGCACACGGCTAGTGAACAGTTAAGAGGTATTATTAGAAATGTTAGTTGGTAGAAACATAAAAGGGAGGAAATACACAAGCTGATGTGGGAGGAAAAGCAATATTACAGCTAGGGTCAGCAGAACGAGTTGCTCTACTCTGGGTCTGATTTGTAGTATGATTCCAACGGCAAAGTGGAGAAATTCCTCCTGTTAAAGCAAAGAAAGGCTAGAAATATCCTTATCTCCAAAAGCAGCACGACCTGAAAAATCATCAGTAGAATTGACAGGCTTGTAGAGGAATTGGTGAAAAGCAAGAAAAGGAAGGATAAAAAATGTGTTAGTTAGAAGTGAAAAAAAATGGCCAGGCTAACAATGGCCCATAGGTTCCGGGTTTGCCTTTCCGTCTGAGTTTTTGTTATTGGAGGAAGGCTCAGACTCGCCATTGTGAGGAGGAGCAGCATCACTTGCATGCTGTAAAACTCTGATTAGCCTTTCTGGAATCCAGGCTGGAGTCTGTTGATCCTGTGGGAAAATACAAACAGACCCTCGGACCCAATGAAGGAGTGGATCCGGTCCTTTCCAACAACCTGTCAGGATATCTTTCCATTTTGCCCATACTTGAGGAGTATTATGGGGATTATAATGTCGATCAGCTGCAGAATAGCCGTCCCTATCCAGAGTTAAGAAATTTAGAATGAAAAGAACTAAATTAAGTTTATCTTTAGGAGACTTGTAGGAGGCTCCTATTCCCCCTTTTTGTTTATTTAGACAATTTTTTAAAGTAAGATGTGCTCTTTCCACAATGCCCTGTCCCTGAGGATTATAGGGGATGCCAGTGACTGATTGGATGTTAAATGTTTGTAAAAACAACCGGAAGCTTTTGGAAGTATAAGCAGGACCATTATCTGTTTTAATAACTTTAGGTATGCCCCAGCCAGCAAATGCTTGTAGGCAGTGTTGAATGACATCTTTTACCTTTTCTCCAGAATGAGCGGAAGCCATAATGACCCCTGAAGCAGTGTCTACTGACACATGTACATACTTAACAGTACCAAATTCAGAAATATGGGTTACATCCATCTGCCAAATATGACCAGGCAGCAGTCCCCTGGGGTTAACTCCAAAGGATTGTACTGGGATTAAAGGAGCACAATGTTGACAATTTTTTACTATTTGTCGAGCCATACATTTAGATATAGGAAATTTTCTGCTCAAAGTAGTGGAATTTACATGAAATTTTTCATGAAAGAGTTTTGCTTGTTCCTCTATGGAAAAAACAAAAATTGATTTGGTGGCCATATCTACCAAGTTATTAGCATTGGCCAAAGGTCCTGGTAAATTAGAATGAGCTCTAATATGTCCTACATAGAATAGATGTTTACGCTGTAGGATAAGGTTTTGTAGCGTAGTAAAATAAGAAGCTACCGTGGACATGGAAGAAATATGGGGTACCGTTTCAAGAACCTGTAAAGCGTTAACGATATATAAGCTATCGGATAGAAGATTGAATGGCTGATTATCTGCTAATTTAAAGGCTACTATTACAGCTGCAAGTTCAGTAACCTGTGCGGAGTTAGGTGGAACTATTATGGTGTGAAGTTGTTTACTGATAAGTACTGCACCTACTCCATTTTTGGAGCCATCAGTAAAAATGGTTACACAGTCTTTAAGAGGCTGGACACTAGTCACTTTTGGAAAAACTATGGGAGTATTTTTACAGAATTGAATCCAGGGATGTTGGGGATAATGGTTATCGAACTGAGCTGAAGTGGAACAATATAATACTGACCAATCATCATCATTATTAATTAGCCATTTAATTTGCTGAGTGGAATAAGGAGTTATAATAATAGACGGATGGATTCCAAAAACAGTAATGCAAGATTCTATTCCCTTGAATATTACCTGAGCAATAGCTTGGGGATATGATTGCAATGTTTTAGCCGGAGAGCTAGGGAGATTTATACTTTGCAGAGGTCCTCCTTGCCAAACTATGCCAAAAGGGGTATGCTTCTCTGAGATTATGATTAAACTTAATGGTTGAGTAGGATCACAACGATCAACGTAACACTGCTGAAGTCTATTTTCTACTAGCTGCAAGGATATCCGTGCTTTGGGAGTAAGTTTCCTAGGGGAATTCAAGTCAGGATTACCTTTTAATATATCGAATAAAGGTTTTAATTCCCCTGTGGATAATTTTAAATAGGATCTGATCCAGTTAATGTCACCTAAGAGTTTCTGAAAATCGTTCAAGGTATTCAATTAATCTGTCCTGATGGTCAACCTTGTTGGTCTGACTGTAGTAGCAGTGAGCCTTGTACCCAGATATTCTTGGATCTCCTCTAATTGTAATTTTTCAGGGGCTATCGTTAGTCCTCTCTTTTCTAATGCTTGAGTTATAAATTGTAATGCTTCTAACAAAACTTCTTTTTCTGGATGGCAAATAAGTATGTCATCCATATAATGATAAATCAACAATCTCTTAAACTTTTGTCTAGTAGTTGTTAACGCTTTATCTACGTATATTTGACATATAGTAGGACTGTTAGCCATACCTTGAGGCAACACAGTCCATTCGAATCTCTGGTCAGGCTGAGTGTGATTAAGAGAGGGCAAAGTAAAAGCAAATCTCCAACAATCATTTGTGTGTAAGGGTATAGAGAAAAAGCAATCTTTTAAATCCAGAATAATAGTAGGCCAATTTTTTGGTAGTGCAGTGACAAGAGGGAGTCCACATTGGATGGGTCCCATAGGGTACATTTGTTCTTTTATGGCTCTTAAATCATGTAATAACCTCCATTTTCCTGATTTTTTCTTTGTTAAGAATATTGGAGTATTCCAAGGAGAAGTAGCATGTTGTAAATGACCTGCTTGTACCTGCTCTTGTACTAACTTATGAGCTGCCTCTAGCTTCTCTTTTGTTAGGGGCCACTGTGGAATCCAGCGAGGCTTATCATCTTTCCATATTATAGGGATTGATGGTTTATCAGTGGCCCCTAGGAAAAACCCAATCCATGAGAATCATTTTTTGGTGGAAGTAAAGGCAGTGGTTGGGTAAATCCTTGACTATGTCTTCCTAATCCTTTTTTATCATCATAGTTCATATTTTGTAACATATTTCTTACAGGAGTCCCTTGGTAGATCTGATCAGTGGTGAGTTTCATATCCATTTGCTGCAGGACGTCTCGTCCCCATAGGCTAATAGGAACATTACAGACATATGGCTGAAATATTCCTGTGTGTCCCTCTGTATCTTTCCACGATAATGAGGAAGCACTTTGATTGGGGCCTTCCGCCACTCCCAAGCCTCTCAAGCTCTGAGCCGCTGTGATCAATGTCCAGTGCTTTGGCCAGACCATTGCGCTAATAATACTTTTGTCTGCTCCCGTATCTAATAAACCTGTAAATTCCATATTTCCCACTTTTAATTTTAGGAGGGGCCTCTGTCCCATATCCATAGTAAGGTTTATTAAAGTGGTTCCTGTTAATCCATAACCTCCTTGTCTTTTATTTGTATTTTCACTGGGCCACAAAGAATGTCGACTGGGCAATATAAGCATTTGTGCAATGCGATCCCCTGGAGAGATGACCGTAATTCCTTTTGGTGAAGAGACCAAGGCTTTTATTTGTCCAGTGAAATCAGGATCAATAACCCCTGGGTGTACTATAAGTCCTTTTAGTGTTGAGGAACCTCTACCTAGTAATAGTCCTACACTGTTCTGTGGGATTTGTTCATGCCAATCAGTATCAATCATCTGCACCCCCATATATGGGGTTAGTATGAGTCTGGAGGTGGCACAGATGTCCAATCCGGCACTTCCTGAGGTGGCTCTGTGCTCCCCTTCTCTGTGGGAGGATACCACCGTCGGGGGACTTGTTGAATTACCCCGTATATTTGTTGCGGGCCCCGGGGAGGGCCCTGTCTCCCGTTTTTTTGAAGTTTAGGATTCAACCCTAGGAAATTATCCTCCCTATCTCTAATAGGCTGACAGGCACTATTCCAATGACTTCCTCTTCTGCATCTTGGACATAGCCCAGGTCCGGTTCCCAGGTTATTCTTTGTATAGATGTTCCCACCCCGGGCAAAGGGTGGCCTTTTGTTTGGACAAGTGGCTTTTAGATGTCCCTTCTGTCCGCACACAAAACATGATCCTAAAGACTCTTTATTAGTTCTTGAAGGGAACCTCCCCTGGGCTTGTGCAAATGCGGCAGACAACAAGGTGGTTTGTCTGTCTATGGCTGCTACAAAGGCACTGCTCTGCGCCAAAGTATCATTTACATCTCTACACACTTTTAAGTAGGCGGACATGTCTTTGTTTCTCCATGGTCTTATGGCCTCCCTACACCACCTGTTAGCTTGTTCGTAAGCCAACTGTTTTACTAGGGGCATGGCTTGCTCTGCATCTCCGAAGATGTGTGATGCTGTTTGAATTAGCCTATCGACAAAATCCGCATAGGGCTCACTATTCCCTTGAGTTACCTTTGACAACTGGCCCTGCAAATCTCCTGCTCCTTGTAATGTTTTCCAGGCCTTGGTTGCAGCCACGGCAATTTGTGCATAGACTGCTGGATGATAATTAAGCTGTGCCTGAAGGGTTTCATAAGGTCCTACGCCCATAAGCATGTCCCTATTGACTTGGGGATTCCCCGCTGCTGCATTTCGGCGGGCGGTATCCGTAGATATTTCTTGCCATGATGTTTTCCACATAAGGTACTGTCCCCCAGACAGAGCAGCCCTAGCAAGATTAGTCCAGTCCTGGGGCACTAAGTTTAATGATGTCAAGGTATCTACTAAGGCTATAGTAAAAGCTGACTGAGGACCATATGTGCTAACTGCTTCTTTTAACTGTTTCACTATTTTAAAGTCTAAGGGTTGGTGGAATCTTTGATTTTGAGCATCCTCAAAAACAGGATATGCTACAGATCCAAGATGACTCCATTCTGAGCGTAATCCAAAACTGGACGCTTCATGAGGGTGTTCCCTATTTATGGGAGGTGCACTAGGCAACACGGGCACCAGAGGGGGCTTTTTATCTAGTCTTAATCTTTGTACTCTTTTTTCCAGTTCCTCTCCCGATAATTCCCCCTCCGATAGTTCCTCATCTGAATTAGTTCCTTTTTCTGAATTTTGAGAAAGATATGAACGTTCCTCTTTTATTTCTTCCAAAACCTGTCTTCCTTCAGCTAAAGGCTCGGTGAGTGAAGGTTTTTTGTTTTTATCTTGCAGACAGGATTTAATAAGAGACCAAATAGCCATAGTGCCTACTGGCAAAGGGTTTTGCCTATCCGCTATACGAAGGTCCTTCCCCAGCTGTTCCCACTGTAGGGTATTCAAAAGGCCCTCATCCAAAAACCAAGGGGAAATCCTTTCCACAGTATCAAAAAATACTTTAGCTGTTTTTTCCTTTAATGGCATCCCATGGTTTTTTAATAGCTCCCTGAGGGGTTGCTGCATTCTGAATTTAGACGTTTCAGACCCCATTGTTACTAATTTGAATAGCTTTAGTTATGGCAGTTACAATAACAAACAGTGGCCTAGCTGCCAGGAGCAACGAGATTACTGAAAGGAAAACTATCAAGTGTGCATTAGAATTTTTATAGCGGCTTTTCACGTACTACCTACACCCTAATTGGACCGCTTCAAACGTGTTTCTACTTTCACTTTAATTAGCCCGCGTTCCACGCGTCAGGACCGCTGATGGCGCATCCCGATACCTTTTAACCCGCGTTCTACATGTCAGGACCGCTGATGGCGTATCCCGAAACCTTTTAACTGGACCATATTCCGCACGTTCCCAGGACCGCTGATGGCGCATCCTGACACCCTTTAACCCGCGTTCCACATGTCAGGACCGCTGATGGCGTATCCTGATACCTTTTAACTGGACCGCATTCCACGTGTCCACAGGACCGCCGATGGCGCATCGTGACACCCTTTAACTTTTTTATAACCGGTTTAACTTGTATATATAAAAAAGATTTTTTAGGTATCTTACCTTGTTTTCTTTATAAGGCCTTCATATTCCCGGGTTTCGGCACCAGTTATCGCGTTCCCTCTGGCCGCAGAGAGAGACACGACAAACATCTGAAGCTTTGGAAGTTTATTATGCACAGTCCCTCTCCTACACTTCTCTTACTCCCAGCTTCCGCGCACTCCCAGCTTCTCTTCTCTCAGCTTCTTCTTATTCCCAGCTTCCGCGCACTCCCAGCTTCCAGCTCAGCTTCAGCCTTCGCCCCTACTCTCCCACCCACCAGGCTTATATACACTTCAACCAATCAGGGGAGAGTACACGAGGTAAACGCGGACAGCTGCAAGCATAGGGTAGGTACACGAGGGGGGCATGCTCTAATCACATCGTTAACTAGCCAATCATTGGAATTCGCTGGTTGTTTACTGTATAGCTGGCCGCTTTTGGCTCAGCGTCAGGCGCCATCTTGACCATGCCCAAGGCTGGGGGTCCCGGAAACCCCAACAGTACTCTAAGCACTTGAGGGTGTCAAAGGGTGTAGAATTACAGCCTGGCCCTCTGTCCTGCCAGCTGGTGAATCTGGACTGCCAGCTGGTTAATGAAGATGGTTCTGTCTCCTGATTTAAGATTGACTTGTTGACTCTTCCAATCCCACCATAATGTGAACACTCATTTTCAGCCACAAGGTATTTCTAACTGGAGGCACAGAGAATCATTGTTCAGATATAACCTCTCCTAAAGTGTTATCACCTCATGGTTTGGAAAGGAACTTGCATAACTAAGGAGACAAAGTATGTGGCCAACATCCACCTTGGGAGGAATTGTATAAACAGATAACTAAATTAGGCATGGGTCATGGTGGCTTTATAATCTCACAATGTGCAATTCTGAGGTATCCTTGTCCACAATGATATCCACTGACATGGGCTGGAATGAGGACCTTCGACTCCCACATCAGGCCACTGCTAGGAATTTAGAGATCTCATAGTAGACACCCAGTATTTCCACATATGAGGTCATTTGCACAAGAGAGATTGTTTTTATGAGGGTTTAATTACACACAGCTGCCCATCAACTCCATTTTTCATGAATGGGCTTAGAGTATTGACCTTCATATGCAGTTTGAATAACTCATAGAGTTAAAGCACATTTGCAATCCCATTAACCAGAATCAGTGTTTAAGCGATATGCCCATCAGGTTCTAGAGTTCCAGTTTGACTGAAACTACCTATGCTGCGGAGCATAGGTAGTTCCTATTTACCAGGCCCAGCCTGATCACCTCATCTTAGGACATGAACCCAAGGCATAATCTTGTCACTGACTTTGTAGTCTAGGTGTTTCTATGAAAGGATCATGGGAATAAAGGCAGGGACACTGAATCTGAATGGCAATACGCATGTGCCATGGAAATGCAGAAAGCTCCATGAAGCATTGCAACTTCTGAGACACATGACCTTGGCCTACAGCCCTGAGCCATGCCTTGTAGCATAAAAGCAGTGTGGAAGCTGACGCCAGGGTGGCATGACATGGTGTAGCCACAGCCTTTGTCCATGTCCATTGCAGCCCCTGAAAACTGTCACTCTCAGGTATTAACACCCCACACCAAGATGTAGCTCTCTCTCCCTGTGGAGGGGTCATATTCTACTTGACTGTGTGTGCCTTGCTTGACCCCCATGCATCTCTCAATTCAGATGCCCCATTCTCCCATGAATATGTATATACTTTGTTATGTCTATTGTCGGGGTTTCCGGGACCCCCAGCCTTGAGCACGGTCAAGATGGCGCCTGATGCTGAGCCAAAAGCGGCCAGCTATACAGTAAACAACCAGCGAATTCCAATGATTGGCTAGTTAACGATGTGATTAGAGCATGCCCCCCTCGTTTACCTACTCTACACCTGCAGCTGTCCGTGCGTTTACTTCGTGTGCTCTCCCCTGATTGGTTGAAGTGTATATAAGCTTGATGGGTGGGGGAGTAGGAGAAGAAGCTGGGAGTAGGAGCAGAAGCTGAGAGCAGAAGCTGAGGGCAGAAGCTGAGGGCAGAAGCTGAGGGCAGAAGCTGAGAGAAGAAGCTGAGAGCAGAAGCTGAGAGCAGAGGCTGAAGAAGAGGCTGAGAGTAGGGGTAGAAGCGGAGAAGCGGATCGGCCGGAGCAGGCGAGAGATAAGCAGAGGGAAAGAGAGCAAGAGAAAGTAAAAGGGGAAGAAACTGAGAGTAGGAGTAGAAGCTGGGAGTAGAGGCGTGCAAGCGGGCGTGAGCCGAGCGGGAGAAACGAAGCAGCCGGAGCAGGCGAGAGCCAAGCGGGAGAAGAGTGAAGTGCAGGAGGGGGAAAGAAAAGAGAGAAAGGGATAGATAAGAAGGAAAGAAAGGAAGACTGTACGCAATAAACTTCCAAAGCTTCAGACGTTTGTCGTGTCTCTCTCTGCGGGCAGAGAGAGCGCGATAGTCTATGCCTTTGAGACACGTCCTGAGATTCTACTCTTATGAATTCCAAGAATCCCAGTGTAACCAGGCATTGTGCCACATGTCTGTAATCCCAGTGGCTCAGGAGGCTGAGGCAGGAGGATTGCAATTTCAAAGCCAGTCTGAGCAACAGCAGGAACCTATGCAACTCAATGACAACCCCTCTCTGTATAAAATACCAAATAGGGATGGAAATGTGGTTCAGTTGTCTAGTGCACCTGAGTGCCATTCCCAAGTACAAGAAACAAAAAGAACTCTACTGGTTCTGTGGCAATCTCTTGGGAATATCTCAGAGCACTGTAAATTCTGGGTGTCCCTTAGGGGACCTTTGCACTCATTGACCTTGGTACATTTACCCAAATACTTTGCCTTGCCTGTGATGGATTCTGTGATCTCCTGCACGCATACACTCTCCTCCACTTTCTGCATTTATTGAGGAGGGTGTGTCAGGTCTGCAGAGCTGTACTCTCCTCGTAGGGGCCTCCCATATCTCACACCCTAAGGCAGCCTCAGAAGGTCTCTCCAGGGAGACACTTTCTCCCTGGGAGCCAGCTGTGTCCCCAGGGGAGTCAAATTGTTTATCAAGTGTGCATCTGCCCAAGGTGACACTGATGACTATGCAGGTATTGGAGGACCCAAGTGGACTTTAGCTTCAGCTTCATTTGATGGAGAAGATGGTGGTTTTATAATGTCATGATACTGAGACCGGCCTTGCCAGTGGAGAGAAGCTGCCTCCTTGTCACCAGCATCAATGCTTCCAAGTTGTTCCTGCCTTACCCCAAGAGGAAGAGAGACACTTCTCCTTTTGAGATGATTTTCAAAGGATGATGTTGTCAAGCGGAGTCAATTTGGCACAGGAGAGAAACGAGTAGTGAGGTTCTTGAATTCAGAACGGTTTATTGTTGATTCAGGAAACCCAGGAACTCTGGCACTCGAGGAGAGCAGGCTTATATCCCCTCCAGGAGATGAAGGGTAGGGCTGACGCCAATTATGTGAAGATTAGGTGAGGTGCTAGCTGTCAATCATGGTAAAGGTCAAAATGAGCAGTCATGATCAGGAGCACTCGGGAACACCTGTGCACGTGTTGTGTGTGTGGACTTAATTGAATACAGACAAAGATATAACACCTGGGTGTGCTTATGCTAACCAACTTCCTCACCACCGATGTGATCAAAACAACTTCTGGTTGGCTGCCATGTGCCATCTTGGTGTAGTTTGTATGGCATTGCCCCCAGCATCTCCCCCTTCCTTATATGAAATGAAAATGAAGCTAGCAGGGATCGTGTCTGTCATAGGTCCCGGGAATCAACATCCTGTCCTTACCCGTCATCAAAGGTTATCAAAGTGGGGCTGACCCTCTATCTTAGGTTGGGACAGTGTTTTTCTGTGGTTGTCTTTGACTACCAATCCAGCATACTAAGCCATATACTGGGAGATTGTCCCGCTTCAAGGGCGGCCATGCCCTATTTTATGATCACATGTTGAGTTTGTTGACTGGCTTTGAGGCATTTGTAAATGTAGAATAGAATTAACACAAGCACACTCAAGTTTATTAGTGTGGGACTTAAGAGTCCCCCAAATTTGGTGCCAAATTGTGTTAGTTTATCTAATGCTACCGTGATAAGCCCTCCTGGTGTGACTTCCACCTTAGTGGCGTTCATGGCGAGGATCTGCCGTCGAAGCCTTGTTACCAGTTCATTGAATCCATCCGTCCATTGTTTTGCAATCTGCGAAAATAACTGTCTAGAGAAGTTCTCATTAAATGTCACAAAAAGGAAAGGGAGAGCTAGGCACACAGGAGTATATGAAAAAATAATTGTTTCACTCTCTCTACATATTTCAGTATTAACTCCATTAACCTTTTGATCAGTGCACTTCCCTTTACTTATAGACCCTCTTTAAGGTGAGGCACCAACATGAGGAACTAGAAAGTGAGTTACACAGGGATGAAAATAAGCAGCTTGCTTTACTGAGAGAAAGATGAAAACTATCTGAGTGGTAAATCAGCTTATGAGGGGTTATGGGTCCAGCCAATTCTAATTTGGTAATCACCTGAGTGATGCAATCACTATCAGCAAAAAGATCTAATACTCCTTTAACTCTACAAGGGCTATGACAGCTGCTTCCATTTCCACCAACTGAGTCAATTTTTGAGATGTAATCTGAATAATAGTATCTTGGTGAGTAACTACTGTAGCAGTACCATTAAAAGAAACATTCAGGGCCCTAGGAAAGGATTGTGTTGAGGAACCACCTGAATTCATGATCTGATGTTGTTCCCCTCTAAAGCTCTGTACATTTGTGAGCCTTGAGTTGAAGAGTCCTGTGCCCCATTTCTTAAATGATTTGGTAACATCTTGCCCTCAACATCAATAACTAATCTGCACTCATTAGCCCAATGTTTTCCTTTTCTGCACTTTGGGCAAAGACCTGGGGCACAAGGTGTAACAGATTTTACTGTAGTTATCTCTTGTCTTTTGTTAGGGCATTGTCTCTTTGCCACTGTCATATTGATTTTGAGTATCTATTGAAACGTATTGGCCTTCTCCTATTAGCATATCAACTTTTCTACCAGGAAACCTTGCTACTGCATTTCTGCAAGCAGTTTCAACAGCTATTTTCTGCCACTGAGCTCTCCAATTCAGATATTGTCCCCCAGATAACACTGCTCTGCATAGCTGTTTCCAATCAGTCATAACTGCCTTTTTAAAGGTTTTCTAATGGTTGATGGTATCCCTATTTTGGTCCTCAAATATGGACAGGTTCCACGAATTTTGAAGTTCTTTGTATTAGGTTTAGATTTCTCCTACATTTTTCCCTTATTCTTAAATTTTCTGAGTAATTGTTTTCTAGGTTACTACCACTCAATTCTTCCTCACTTTGTTCTCTTTCCCACTGGGACACCTTGAGCAGCCTTTCCTCTATAAACCCTGGGCTTATTATTTTCTAGTTCCTCCCCAGTGTCTCCTTCCTCCTCAGAACTTTCTTCCCATTTTTGGCCATTCTAGCTAACCTCCTCTTTAATCTCTTTTTTCTCCCTCCTGTAATATATTTTGTATGCCTTCTTTTTGAATTGTCCTTTCAGACTGATTCTGTGATATTTCCAAACCCATCTTTTGCTGCTAAATAAGTTTGATACAGGATGAACAAAAACCACACTAACAGTAATACAAACACACAAACAATACAAGATACATGCACTACAGAGCTCCTTTATCATCTCTAACTGCTACTAAAATAACAAGCAGTAACCAAGCAAACAAAAGCAATAGAAAGACTAACACAACTAACACTTTAAACACATTCATTTACAATAGGACATCCTTTTGCTGTCTCTAAGGACAGCCTTCTGTTGAGTTCCCTCACTAGGGGAGCCTTCCATTAAACCTTAAGGCCTCTGTTTCCTCAAATAGGGAAACATTAATTACGCTAGCAAAACTGTCTTATACTTACCTTATCCTTGTGGTGCTGATAGCTGTAAAAAATGTTATGGGTCCCCGTACAGGCCACCATTTTATGCCAACCAGCAGAGTCAATTTGACTCGGGAGACAAACAAGTAGCGAGGCTCTTGAATTTGGAACTGTTTATTGTTGATTCAGGAAACCTGGAAACTCTGGCACTCGAAGAGAGCCAGCTTATATCCCCTCCAGGAGGTGAAGGGTAGGGCTGACACCAATTATTCGAAGATTAGGCGAGGAGCTAGCTGTCAATCATGGTAAAGGTCAAAATGAGCAGTCATGATCAGGAGCACTCAGGAACACCTGTGCACGCGTTGTGTGTGTGGACTTATTTGAATACAGCCAATGATAAAACACCTGGGTGTGCTTATGCTAACTGACTGCCTCACTGCTTATGTGATCAAAACAACTTCTGGCTGGCTGCCATGTGCCATCTTGGTGTAGTCCGTATGGCATAGCCCCCAGCAAAAGGGCATGCTTTTCCTTATCCTGAGATACTAACTAGTCTACCCACCACACCCATCCACTTGGTGTCACATCCACTAATCACTTCTAAGCTATTGATTGGATTAGCAAGTTCTGGGTGTGGCCAATGCATTCTCTGGAGAGGTCATGGGAGTTCTTTCGTCAATTACTATTGTGAAGCATATTAAGAACAGAAGCAGGTTTCGTTATCAGAATTGTTCAAGAATTTTCACAGAACTCCAGGTGATTAAGAAAATTTCCAGGAAGTGGATTGGGGCTGCTGTGTTGGGAGGACACATGAATCAGGTCTCTCAAAATGAGGAAAAGGAAAAATTCTGGAAAAGAATTGTATTTCTGTGTGTGTGTGTGTGTGTGTTTGTGTGTGTGATTATGTGTATTTTTATTTGAAGATATAGCATACTAATAAGATACCTAAACCATTATTCTTTGGATTCATTAAAAAGAACTTCCTGAAAATAATTTTCAATCTTATTTAATTAACCAAATTTTCTTGAAAGTCTGAAGAAGAGTTTTCACGCTGGTTTGGTTGGAAAAAAAAAAAGTAGTTTAGAAATGGCTCTAACTCTATTTGGAAGAAATATTAAAGAACTCAGGAAGTGGGAGTTGCAATAAATTTCTGTGATGTTTGAGGTAAGTGTGGTGCTCAGGTGACTAAGGGAATGAGCTTGGTAGACAGTCCCAAGTGCTTTTAAAAGGTAAAATCTCTGTGTCTGGAATCTTAGGGACCCAGAAAGAGAGAGACACCAGCAGGAAAGGACTGGCATAGTGCTGGGAATGACTGTTAGTCATGGGCAGGTTTGGACCACTGGTCATGGTAGAGGGCACTAAAGTATTTCCCAGCTTTCACAATGTACTTAGCCAGTGGAGGGCCCCAGTGGTCTCCCTAGGAGGAGGGCTTCTGCCAGAAACCACCCTGCTCCTGCCCTGGAAATCAGAAACCCCACCTGAATCTCCTGGGAGATTTGGGACATCAGTACTCAGCAGCAGGCTATCCTTCAGCCATGTGGTCATTGTCAGCTGTTCCATATCCAGAAGTGTCACTCCAAACTCCACAAAAGAAAACAAGTATGCTTCAATATAATCTGACATTCATATTCACCAATGACAAGTACAGTTCTCATAAGTAATTGAAGAATGCAACTTATTTCTCTCAAATAAGTCATCATTAAGTAAAATGCCAGGAAAGGATGTTTCAGACCTCAGAAAGCAAAATGGAAAAAATTGAAAACTCTTTAGAAGACCTTGCATGTGCAATCTTTGTAGAGTCTCCAAATCATCCTGTTCATTTTAAATCTGTTCCTAATAAAAGAATTGCCTCAGAAATATCAACAACATGGTTGTTGATACATGGAAGCACCATGTATCAAAGACACAATGTTTGGAGAATCTGGTACACTGAATAGAGGGGTGCGATGCAAAATTTTGAGTCTGATAAACAGGAAACTGCACGTGATTAGGTTGATTGCATTTGTTGGTGTTTTGGATCATGTGACACTGGGGGAGTATGAAATCCAGGCACTGATCCTCCCTCACTCTATCTTCCCCTGGCATCATGCAGGCTGCATCTCCTCCTGTGTTGTGTGTCCACCAGTCACCTGTCTGACAACCTTCTCACAGAAAAGACCAGGATAGGGAGATCTCAGGTTGGTATCCTTTGTTCAGGTGTCCTTCAGATTATTGCTGAAAACATCACTAGATGGTAGAAAGAGGAGTGCCAGAGGTTTAAGTTCTCAGCTAAGGATGGATTCATTTTAATTGGCGTGTCTACTGAGAAGGATAAAATAAATCATTGCATACTTAAAGTATTCAAAAAAAGTGAATATTTCAGAGCATATTTATACCTGCATTCTGATACCTGTGGGCAGGTTGTAAATGCAAGTGAAAACTGGTGATTTTTACTTTGGGTATTTGGAAACAATAGTGATGAACACTTACAAATGCCAGAAGTTAATGGGATTTGCTGTGATATTGCCACACATTCACATGTAAGCCCTCGGTCATGCACACCCCATGTTTGTCTACCCATGTCCTCCTCCCCTCTGTCCTCCACTCCCGTCCCCTTCCCTGTCCCTGGCAGTTCATTTTCTAACTTTTGCTCATTTCTCCCCTTAGTTTCCACACACAAAAGCAATCATTTGTCTTCTCAGTGTAGCACACAATGTCCTTGGATTCCATTATTAATGCCTTCCAAAATAACAGAATTTCACTGTTCTCTGTAGCTGAATATCTGTCATTTTTTGCTCTTTCTTCCCTATGTCAGGTTTTGGTAGAGAATCCTGCTGGCCTCACAGAAGGTGTTTGGAATGATTTCCTGACTTTCATTTCTATGGAAGAGCTTGAGGCGCCTTGATACAGAACCTTTTCCAAAGTTTGGTGAAATTCAGCAGTGCACCCATCCAGTTCTGAACTTTTTTGTTTTGGCAGATTCATTACCATTGATCCAACACTGTGTTTGTTATTTCTATTTGCATTTTGAAATGTTTTCCAAGGTTGGTTTTTATAGGTCATATATTTGGAGAAATTATTCTATTATTACTAGAATTTCCAGGAAAGGGCATAGATTTTTTTTTAAACAGAAAGCATGAATAATCATGCTGTGAATTCCCCTGGTATCCATAGTAAAAGTCCCTTCATTTTTAACTGAATATATTACCATTACTCTTTTCATCTTTTGTTTATCTCTTATTGTAGTTTTTTGAGCTATAGTTTTCTCTCATTATTTAAATTGGATATGGTAATGATATAAATTCTGCATTCATTTCAACAAGATTATGAAAGCATGGAGAAAAATATTCTAGCTCAGACTCAGAAGTTGCCCTTCTTCCTTCCACCCATACCCAGTTGTCTTGCACATATTCCTCTGATCTACTCTGTGATCACAGTTCTGCTCAAGAGCAAATTGTGAAGAAAGTCCAAGAGAGATTCCATTTTCTCTATGGTTATGAATTTATTTTTATTTTCTCTGTGACTCAGGAAATCCCAATCTCAGCATCTGTGGAAGATGCAACTGACTTCAACAACATGAGTCAGTGGGTAGGTGGTTCCTCACAGCTTGTGTGCCAAAGACTCATTAAAACCTGAATGAGAAGCAAAAGCAGAGGAGAGTTGTGGAGTAGAGGGGACCCCCACCAGAGGAGGACCCTAGGGTAGTGTAGATTTGTGTAAAAGGGAAGCAAAGTGGTGACATGGGTCAGAATCTGGGTGACATAATCAATCACTCTGCCTCTACCACTCAATATCCCCTTTCCAACCCACCCACGAAAGCCTAGCCTGGGACCTCCTCACAGGTAGATTAGGGCCCTGCAATGATGTCAGCAGGCACCTTATCTAACTTATTCACCCAAATGTTTGTCCTTTTGTTGAAATCTGGCACAGTGTTCTCAAACTTGAATATTCTCCTCCTTTATACTAATTCCTTTCTATACCATCGGATTCCAGAAAAGCTTTTAGGATCTTAAAGATCCCTGGAATTCATGTTCCACAGGCCTGATTTCCTAACATATAACAATGCTTAACTATGTTTTGAAAACACTACAGCATTTCCTATGGCACACACCATATGCTCCCTGAAAAATCACTTGATATCTGAGACTGAATAAATGGAGATACAAAAATGCAGATGTCTGCACAAGGCAGAAACCCATATACATTATTAAATCAGAGCAGACTTGACTTCACCTTTCCTCTTTCCTCACCTGTTGTTCAGAGTGTCATATTTACAGGTGCCTGTGCTGGGAACCCCAAGTAGTGTTTGAGTTCATTCCAATTCACTTCCATGAGAGCAACCTGGAATGGCAGATGAAAATGCAGGAAAGGAAGGAAGGATACAGATAGTCGAGGAATGAGAAGGAATCATGGAGAGTGGGGGAGGAAAGAGGTCTTTTGCCAGATCTGCTCTCAGGAGTACTGAGTTCTGGGTCTTCTTTAGGAATAAAATCCTTAAATGAGTAAGATGTGGAGAACTCCAGGTGGCTTCTGCAGTTAGTAAACCTGAGAAAGTCAAGGCTGTTCTGCAATTTCACACCCAGGTTCAGGAGTGGAGCTGACCTTCACCTTCAGCAGGCACAGTGGGGAGAAGGACACAGCAGTAGAGCCTGCTTCTGTGATGAGCAGAAAAGGAGCAGAATGCTGACTTCATCTGAGGTTGTGCAAAAAATACTGACTCTGGGGAGGTTCTTTGCAGGTAAGAGTATGAGGACATTGTATTCTGATAGACTATGTCCTCATACCTTCAATGATGTCCCTTGTTTTTAGTCTATCTCCTGACAAATGAAGATATGAAGGATGTTGAGGAAGAGTGGAGTCCTCAAATCAGTGCTCAGGTGAGCAGCATCTTCCACTCAGGAGAAGGGAGTAGAGCAGAGCTGCTCAGGTGTTGGTACTCATGGCCAGGCCTTTGCAGTATATCCCATCTTAAGACATCTGTGAAGCCATTCAGTTCCCTCTTTCCTTGAAACTCAATCTTTCTCAAATACTTCAAGAAATGTTCACTGAAGTGTAGAATGTGGGAACTTTCAGGAAGGAGTGATATTAAACACTGACTGTAACCTCAGTACCTCAATTTTGAGTTCCCTTCTCAGAGGATTCCGGAAGTGGTGCTGCTGCAGACCCAGAAACCTGCTGTCTATGGCACATTCTGTTTCTTTCTATAGAGTGTTATGGGGCACAACTTCAGAACAGAAAGATCACCACTGAGAAGTACAAATTTGAGAGTCTTTATTAAGCTGGCTGGCTTACTGTCTCACACAATGTCCCCAAAATTGGCAATTGGGAGGACAGCCCAGACCATAGGCTTGTAGGGGTTCTTATACCAAAAATCACATCAATAATAAGAGTCTATTTCTATGACTCAAAATTACAAACTAACATCATGAAATCACCAACAGTAGGTGATGTGGGTCAAAGTGACCCTTACCTAGGTATATGCTAAAGAATGGTTACTAACATCCACACAATTACCATTCACATGGTACATTGTTCAAGAATAATAGGCATCAAAAGAGAGCAAATTTTTATTACATAAGAATTCTCATTTTGTATTGCTAAACATGTCATGCTAAGTAACTGAAGATGGGTAGAGAAGTGGGGTGTTCCTATGGGAGAAGCTTGTTTCCTAAATAACATGGAGTCTCAGAGCAAAATGGAGTCTGTTTAGACATTTCCCTTATAGTCTGGACTATCCTATTCTCACGAAGCCAGATCTGTCAGCCCATCACAAGAGGAGTGTGCAATGAAAATGCCTGCAGCTGTGCCATAGTGAAGGTTCTGCAACCAGGAAATTTGTATCTGATCTTTATGTGGGTCACCTACAAATTAAGTTCCACCCCTAGATGCCTCTGGTCCTGACAGGGTGATTACATACATATGGAGAGCAAGAGTGGATTCCAACTTCTGTGGGTGTGGCATGGTGGGACATTCCTCCTCCATTCTCCCCATAAATAGCTGATTTTCCACTAGACCCACAGATGTTCCACATACTGCCTTGCCCCTGGAAGAAAGATTGCAGGCATAGATTTAACTAGTGTGAATTTCTGCAAGCATTGAAGGAACAACCTCGTTGGTCTGGTTCTTGCTCAGTAATCGTGATGGCATGAGTTGGTTATACTTCAACCAGCCCCACTCATCATGAAAATAGCAGCAAGCACTGAGAGAGAACTGAGCCCTCCATGACCTGGACCCCTGATATATCAAAAATTTGATGTGATGATATTTGGGGTGTTGACCACAATGTGGATGGAAATGTGGTTCTCAGAATTGAAATATATCTGTACTCCCTCCAGTGTGCTTAGTGAAGTTGAAAATTTAAATATTATATGAATTGATTACTGCAGAGGACTATTGAGAAAAATAAACCTTGTAAAAAAAGAATCTTTCTTCTATTTATTCTCTTTCTTCCTTGTTATGTCTTCACCCTCTTTTATCATTTTCTTTGTTTTTCTTTTTTCCTTTGTTACTGGTAATTGAACCCAGTGATGCTTTAACACTGAGCTAAACTCCCAGACTATTTTGATTTTTTATTTTGACAAAGGGACTTGCTAAATTTTTAAGGGTCTTGCTAAATTGCTGAGTCTGTTTTGGGATTTGCAGTCTTCAAGGCTCAGGATCCAGAGTCACTGGAATTAATGCAGAACATCAACAAGACTGGCCCTCCTTTTATATTTGAAGAAAGAGACTGGATACACATACCAGAGAGTCATTGACAGAGTTTGGAGCTCCAGAGAGAACTGATAATGTGAGGTGTGATAAGTCAGGAATGGTGGAGTTTTGACTCTCCTTCAGAGAGCAAGTACAACAGGAAGAGTTTTATGCTGCTCAACTCCCTGCCCTTCATCCTAGTTTGAAAGTCTGAGCACAATCAAATGGACAGTGACTTTACCCACTGATACCAAGACATATGCAACTGGTTCAATTCTCAAACTATCTTGGGACTGGTTCAAGGATCTCTCTCTCATTTATTATGAGAACCTAATGGAATATTACACATGTTCTCAAAATCTGAAGACATACACTGGCCTTTTCAAAACTTATGACTGATTATTCAACCTTTTCATTTGTGAGAATTCAGAGGTACTTCTGTGAGCATAATTTCACTATGCTCCTGGTACAAAAGTGGCAAATTGCTGTTGATCAGTCTGTGAAGCTAAGTAAATAAAAAGAGAAGAGGATTGCATTAAAACATGTTAATGTTCAAGTTCTATATTGTCTTATCGTCATCATTACCAGTGCTTTGGAATAATTTTATTTATGTCTCCATAGGTCATGAATATTTTTCTGCATATTTTATTCCTAATAATGCATCATGTGTGATTTTCCATTTGCAGTGGGAAGAAATGCTGTGGTTGGTAGAAGGAAGAGGCATTCCCCAAAGCCAGAGTCCAGCTAAGAACCAGAGACTTTGCTCAATGTAGATGGATGCCTGACCAGGGTGTATGTTTAGAAATATCAACCAAAGTTGTTGCCGAAGGACTGAGATTATCTACAGTGTAGGAAGGAGAGGAGAGTTAAAATCCCTACTGTGTTGCCATGTTTCCTACCATGAACAAGTAGAGTTGATGAGTTCTTCTACCATGGTCTTGACTGTGGGGGAAAATATTAATGCATTTTGGATTTAAATTTTCTCAGAGTGATCCTCCTCTTCATTTTCCACTTTGAAGATATTCCTGATTATCACTTTCCCAGCCTCAATTTTTCTTTTTAATTTTGTACTAGTGTTCTGAAACTTTTCATAAGCTATCATGCATGTGATAGTGTTTCTGGTATCTAGAAAATGCCTTCATAGGCCCATGTGTTCCACTGAAGCACCAATTGGGCAATTATCCACTCATGAAGAGCTACAAACTTCCACATTTTTATTCTCTCAGTTTTCTGGAAAAGTTTTGCTTACCAGAATTGTAGTCAGAGAAGGTGCACATAAAAAACTCGAGGTGATATACAATGACCACATAAGAAGGAAAGATGCCCATCATCAGGCCAGTGGTAAGTTTCTTGGATGCAAACGCTGGTATAGTGAAGACTGCACAGTGGTAAAATTAGTGACTGAGCAAACTTCCCTATCTGAAATTAAACCAACAGTCAAAATCTCTGCATGGGTTCAATTCACAAAAGAATTGGAATGATTTCAGAACAATAATTTAAGATCTATAAACTATGGTTCAATTCACAAGTACTGCTTATGTACTTGTCTTTCAATATATAGAAGCTATTAAACTAGCCCTGGTATTATGATGATAACAAAGAGAATGTAAGTGTCATAATTCATGGTAATGAAGTATGCACATGAAAGTAGAAATAATGGTTTTTGTACTTAGGTTATTAATGTTCAATAAATGTTCAAATATATACAGATTAATGCATGGTTTTATAAGGGAAACATAAACAATATTCAATAATTTTACAAAACTGATCACATACATAGGAAGATTTATTTGAATGGAATGATAGACCAGATGATGTAACATACAAATCTCCATCCGTTCATTGTTGTTGAACTCACAAAGCAAAGGAAGACCATCAGTAGTATGGATAATGACCTAGTAACTGTTCACTGATCTTAGAGAAAACAATAGGAAACAAACTGAAAGGAAACTCTATGACACTCATTTTTGTGGGAAAATCTTCAGATACAGTTCTGAACTTGGACAATATGAGAGAGAGGACACTGTACAGAAACCCCAAGGTATTAACCCACCTGTGTGACAAAATCATCCATAAATCATATGACCTAAGGATTTATGAGGTAAGGTGCACAGGAAAGAAACCATACAAATATCATGTGTGTGGGAAAGTCTTTAGCCAGCACTCTACACTTAGACGTTGTAAGATAACTCATACTGTACAGAGGCCATTCAAAATCATCTCTGGAAAACCCTTTATTAAAATGTCTAACCTTAGAATTCTCAAGAAAATGTGTACTAGATAGAAACCACATGAACATCATTCTGGTGGGAGAGTCTTCAGGTGCTCTTCTGATTTTATAATGCATAAGAGAATACACCCATGTGTGGGAAAGCCTTCAATCTCTACCTTAAATTTAAACAGCAGGAGAGACTACATTACATTCATGATACAGATTTTATCTGTGTTGCAAAACCTTTAGTGAGAACACTTTCCTTAGACACCACAAAGCAACTCACTCAGGAGAAAAATCATATGAATATTCTCAATTGCAAGGTCATAAGGAGGGAGTGCCTAGCGCCACTTTACCTTCTGGACCCTCCCTATATTCCTCCTGTTTAATATCCTGGTTTTATACCACCTTTCCCCTTTGCAGAACTGGAAGCCCCTTTAAGAAACGTCACTTAAAATATGTAGGTGCCTAGATTGCACTTAGAAATTAAGTAATCTCTCATTTCAATTTTATCTACTCTAATACAAGTTGAAGACAAAGAAGAACAAGTAAAAATTGCACATTTGGTGAGAAAATCACAAATGCAGATAGACAAAAGATGATAACTGGAGAGAAACTGGAGATGAAAGTAGTGTGGGGACATTGTTGAGTAGTAAAACACAACTGGTCAAATACACAACACAAAATTAAAGAAAGAAAGAAAAAAGAAACAAATAAAGAGGGAAAAAGGAAGAAAAAGAAAAAAGGAGAAAAAAAGAAGAATGAAATAAATGGAAAGGAGAAAATATAAAAGAGAAAGAAAAGAAGTTAATAAAAATGAAAAAGTAGGATTATCCATGTTCCATATGGTTCATGTTTCTAACCATATCTGCAGTAATAACACCTGTCCATTGCTTTTTGAGTTTAGCTTCGTGGGCATTTGCTTGAAGCAAGAGAAGAGAAGTCATCAAGGGCCAATCTATGCCTGCAATTCCCCTGTCAGCATGCTGTTTGTTTTGGAAACATCTGTTGGCCTAGTTGAAAAAACAATGACACAGTTGGGTACATAGAAGGAGGACTGTCCTCCCACCCTCACCCAGAGAAGGTGGCATCTATTCTTCTACCCTTAATAGTTTTCTGCTTTACCTAGACCACAGTCTTTGGGGTAGGGTCATGATTGGGAGGTGACTCAAATCAGGTTCAGTACACATTCCCTACATCCAGACCATCCACCAAGACACAGATCAGTTATTTCCATGGATCAGTCACCTGCAGTAGGCAACAGAATAACCCCCAGGCAGTAGGTTAAGAGTTCTCCAGCACCACAACTTCCAGGGTCCTAGAGAAGGGATCTTACCACCTAGGTGCTGAGTTCATAGTCAGTATTTACCCTTCATTCCTTCCAGAAAGATCACACATTCGAGCACCTCAGTGAACCTTTCCAGTAAGTCCTGGAGGAAGATTGAGTTTCAGATA
>NW_025920752.1:0-27564 GCF_902686445.1 Sciurus carolinensis | reverse complement strand
AGAGATAGGACACAGTTAGTGAACAGTTAGGAGGTATTATTAGAAATGTTAGTTGGCAGAAACATAAAAAAGAGAAAATACACAAGCTGACGTGGGAGGAAAAGCAATATCACAGCTAGGGTTAGCAGAACGAGTTGCTCTACTCTGGGTCTGATCTGTAGTATGATTCCAACGGCAAAGTACAGAAATTCCTCCTGTTAAAGCAAAGAAAGGCTAGAAATATCCTTGTCACCAAAAACAGCACGATCTGAAAAATCATCAGTAGAATTGACAGACTTGTAGAGAAATTGGTGAAAAGCAAGAAAAGGAAGGATAAAAAAATATGTTAGTCAGAAATGGAAAATATGGCCAGGCTAACAATGGCCCATAGGTTCCGGGTTTGCCTTTCCGTCTGAGTTTTCGTTATTGGAGGAAGGCTCAGACTCGCCATTGTGAGGAGGAGCAGCATCATTTGCATGCTGTAAAACTCTGATTAGCCTTTCTGGAATCCAGACTGGAGTCTGTTGATCCTGTGGGAAAATACAAACAGACCCTCGGACCCAACGAAGGACTGGATCCGGTCCTTTCCAACAACTTGTCAGGATATCTTTCCATTTTTCCCATACTTGAGGAGTATTATGGGGATTATAATGTCGATCAGCTGCAGAATGGCCGTCCCTATCCAGAGTTAAGAAATTTAGAATGAAAAGAACTAAATTAAGTTTATCTTTAGGAGACTTGTAGGAGGCTCCTATTCCCCCTTTTTGTTTATTTAAACAATTTTTTAAAGTAAGATGTGCTCTTTCCACAATGCCCTGTCCCTGAGGATTATAGGGGATGCCAGTGACTGATTGGATGCTAAATGTTTGTAAAAACAACCGGAAGCTTTTGGAAGTATAAGCAGGACCATTATCTGTTTTAATAACTTTAGGTATGCCCCAGCCAGCAAATGCTTGTAGGCAGTGTTGAATGACATCTTTTACCTTTTCTCCAGAATGAGCAGAAGCCATAATGACCCCTGAAGCAGTGTCTACTGACACATGTACATACTTAACAGTACCAAATTCAGAAATATGGGTTACATCCATCTGCCAAATATGGCCAGGCAGTAGTCCCCTAGGGTTAACTCCAAAGGATTGTACTGGGATTAAAGGAGCACAATGTTGACAATTTTTTACTATTTGTCGAACCATACATTTAGATATAGGAAATTTTCTGCTCAAAGTAGTGGAATTTACATGAAATTTTTCATGAAAGAGTTTTGCCTGTTCCTCTATGGAAAAAACAAAAATTGATTTGGTGGCCATATCTACCAAGTCATTAGCATTGGCCAAAGGTCCTGGTAAATTAGAATGAGCTCTAATATGTCCTACATAGAATAGATGTTTACGCTGTAGGATAAGGTTTTGTAGCGTAGTAAAGTAAGAAGCTACCGTGGACATGGAAGAAATATGGGGTACCGTTTCAAGAACCTGTAAAGCGTTAACGATATATAAGCTATCAGATAGAAGATTGAATGGCTGATTATCTGCTAATTTAAAGGCTAATATTACAGCTGCAAGTTCAGTAACCTGTGCGGAGTTGGGTGGAACTATTATGGTGTGAAGTTGTTTACCGATAAGTACTGCACCTACTCCATTTTTGGAGCCATCAGTAAAAAATGGTTACACAGTCTTTAAGAGGCTGGACACTAGTCACTTTTGGAAAAACTATGGGAGTATTTTTACAGAATTGAATCCAGGGATGTTGGGGATAATGGTTATCGAACTGAGCTGAAGTGGAACAATATAATACTGACCAATCATCATCATTATTAATTAGCCATTTAATTTGCTGAGTGGAATAAGGAGTTATAATAATAGACAGATGGATTCCAAAAACAGTAATACAAGATTCTATTCCCTTGAATATTACCTGAGCAACAGCTTGGGGATATGATTGCAATGTTTTAGCTGGAGAGCTAGGGAGATTTATACTTTGCAAAGGTCCTCCTTGCCAAACTATGCCAAAAGGGGTATGCTTCTCTGAGATTATGATTAAACTTAATGGTTGAGTAGGATCACAACGATCAACGTAACACTGCTGAAGTCTATTCTCTACTAACTGTAAGGATATCCGTGCTTCAGGAGTAAGTTTCCTAGGGGAATTCAAGTCAGGATTACCTTTTAATATATCGAATAAAGGTTTTAATTCCCCTGTGGATAATTTTAAATAGGATCTGATCCAGTTAATGTCACCTAAGAGTTTCTGAAAATCGTTCAAGGTATTCAATTGATCTGTCCTGATGGTCAACCTTATTGGTCTGACTGTAGTAGCAGTGAGCCTTGTACCCAGATATTCTTGGATCTCCTCTAATTGTAATTTTTCAGGGGCTATCGTTAGTCCTCTTTTTTCTAATGCTTGAGTTATAAATTGTAATGCTTCTAACAAAACTTCTTTTTCTGGATGGCAAATAAGTATGTCGTCCATATAGTGATAAATCAACAATCTCTTAAACTTTTGTCTAGTAGTTGTTAACACTTTATCTACGTATATTTGACATATAGTAGGACTGTTAGCCATACCTTGAGGCAACACAGTCCATTCGAATCTCTGGTCAGGCTGAGTGTGATTAAGAGAGGGCAAAGTAAAGGCAAATCTCCAACAATCATTTTTGTGTAAGGGTATAGAGAAAAAGCAATCTTTTAAATCCAGAATAATAGTAGGCCAATTTTTTGGTAGTGCAGTAACAAGAGGGAGTCCACATTGGACGGGTCCCATAGGGTACATTTGTTCGTTTATGGCTCTTAAATCATGTAATAACCTCCATTTTCCTGATTTTTTCTTTGTTAAGAATATTGGAGTATTCCAAGGAGAGGTAGAATGTTGTAAATGACCTGCTTGTACCTGCTCTTGTACTAACTTATGAGCTGCCTCTAGCTTTTCTTTAGTTAGGGGCCACTGTGGAATCCAGCGAGGCTTATCATCTTTCCATATTATAGGGATTGATGGTTTATCAGTGGCCCCTAGGAAAAACCCAATCCATGAGAATCATTTTTTGGTGGAAGTAAAGGCAGTGGTTGGGTAGATCCTTGGCTATGTCTTCCTAATCCTTTTTTATCATCATAATTCATATTTTGTAACATATTTCTTACAGGAGTCCCTTGGTAAATCTGGTCAGTGGTGAGTTTCATATCCATTTGCTGCAGGACGTCTCGTCCCCATAGGCTAATAGGAACATTACAGACATATGGCTGAAATATTCCTGTGTGTCCCTCTGTATCTTTCCACGATAATGAGGAAGCACTTTGATTGGGGCTCTCTGCTACTCCTAAGCCTCTCAAGCTCTGAGCTGCTGTGATCAATGGCCAGTGCTTTGGCCAGACCATTGCACTGATAATACTTTTGTCTGCTCCCGTATCTAATAAACCTGTAAATTCCATATTTCCCACTTTTAATTTCAGGAGGGGCCTCTGTTCCATATCCATAGTAAGGTTTATTAAAGTGGTTCCTGTTGATCCAAAACCTCCTTGTCTTTTATTTGTATTTTCACTGGGCCACAAGGAATGTCGACTGGGCAATATAAGCATTTGTGCAATGCGATCCCCTGGAGAGATGACCGTAATTCCTTTTGGTGAAGAGACCAAGGCTTTTATTTGTCCAGTGAAATCAGGATCAATAACCCCTGGGTGTACTATAAGTCCTTTTAGTGTTGAGGAACCTCTACCTAGTAATAGTCCTACACTATTTTGTGGGATTTTTTCATGCCAATCAGTATCAATCATCTGCACCCCCATATCTGGGGTTAGTATGAGTCTGGAGGTGGCACAGATGTCCAATCCGGCACTTCCTGAGGTGGCTCTGCGCTCCCCTTCTCTGTGGGAGGATACCACCGTCGGGGAACTTGTTGAATTACCCCGTATATTTGTTGCGGGCCCCGGGGAGGGCCCTGTCTCCCGTTTTTTTGAAGTTCAGGATTCGACCCTAGGAAATTATCCTCCCTATCTCTAATAGGCTGACAGGCACTATTCCGATGACTTCCTCTTCTGCATCTTGGACATAGCCCAGGTCCGGTTCTCAGATTATTCTTTGTATAGATGTTCCCACCCCGGGCAAAAGGTGGCCTTTTATTTGGACAAGTGGCTTTTAGATGTCCCTTCTGTCCACACACAAAACATGATCCTAGAGACTCTTTATTAGTTCTTGAAGGGAACCTCCCCTGGGCTTGTGCAAGTGCAGCAGACAGCAAGGTGGTTTGTCTGTCTATGGCTGCTACAAAGGCACTGCTCTGCTCCGAAGTATCATTTACATCTCTACACACTTTTAAGTAGGCGGACAAGTCTTTATTTCTCCATGGTCTTATGGCCTCCCTACACCACCTGTTAGCTTGTTCGTAAGCCAACTGTTTCACTAGGGGCATGGCTTGCTCTGCATCTCCAAAGATGCGTGATGCTGTCTGAATTAGCCTATCGACAAAATCCGCATAGGGCTCATTATTCCCTTGAGTTACCTTTGACAACTGGCCCTGCAAATCTCCTGCTCCTTGTAATGTTTTCCAGGCCTTGGTTGCAGCCACGGCAATTTGCGCATAGACTGCTGGATGATAATTAAGCTGTGCCTGAAGGGTTTCATAAGGTCCTACACCCATAAGCATGTCTCTATCGATTTGGGGATTCCCCGCTGCTGCATTTCGGCGGGCGGTGTCCGCAGATATTTCTTGCCATGATGTTTTCCACATTAGGTACTGTCCCCCAGACAGAGCGGCCCTAGCAAGATTAGTCCAGTCCTGAGGCACTAAGTTTAATGATGTCAAAGTATCTACCAAGGCTATAGTAAAGGCTGACTGAGGACCATATGTGCTGACTGCTTCTTTTAACTGTTTCACTATTTTAAAGTCTAAAGGTTGGTGGAATCTTTGATTTTGAGCATCCTCAAAAACAGGATACGCTACAGATCCAAGATGACTCCATTCTGAGCGTAACCCGAAGCCGGACGCTTCATGAGGGAGTTCCCTATTTATGGGAGGTGCACTAGGCAACACGGACACTAGAGGGGGCTTTTTATCTAGTTTTAATCTTTGTACTCTTTTTTCCAATTCCTCTCCCGATAATTCTCCTTCCGATAATTCCTCATCTGAGTTAGTTCCTTTTTCTGAATTTTGAGAAAGATATGAACGTTCCTCTTTTATTTCTTCCAAAACCTGTCTTCCCTCAGCTAAAGGTTCAATGAGTGAAGGTTTTCTGTTTTTATCTTGCAGACAGGATTTAATAAGAGACCAAATAGCCATAGTGCCTACTGGCAAAGGATTTTGCCTATCTGCTATACAAAGGTCTTTCCCCAGCTGTTCCCACTGTAGGGTATTCAAAAGGCCCTCATCCAAAAACCAAGGGGAAATCCTTTCCACAGTATCAAGAAATACTTTAGCTGTTTTTTCCTTCAATGGTGTTCCATGGTTTTTCAATAACTCCCTAAGGGGTAACTGCATTCTGAATTTAGACGTTTCAGACCCCATTGTTACTAATTTGAATAGCTTTAGTTATGGTAATTACAATAACAAACAGTGGCCTAACTGCCAGGAGCAACAAAATTACTGAAGGGAAAACTATCAAGTGCGCATTAAAATTTTTATAGAGGCTTTTCACGTACTACCTAATTGGACCACTTCAAACGTGTTTCTACTTTCACTTTAATTAGACCGCGTTCCACGCGCCAGGACCGCTGATGGCATGTCCCGATACCCCCCCGACCCGCGTTCTACGCGTTAGGATCCCGGTACCCCTCAACCCGCGTTCCACGCGTCAGGACCACTAATGGCGCGTCCCGATACCCGCGTTCCACGCGTCAGGACCCCAATACCTTTCAACCCGCGTTCCACGCGTCAGGACTCCTGATACCTTTCAACCGGACCGCACTCCGCGTGTCCCCAGGACCGCCAATGGCGCATCCTGACACCCTTTAACTTTTTTATAACCGGTTCAACTTGTATACAAAAAAAAATTCTTTCAAATATCTTACCTTGTTTTCTTTTATAAGGCCTTCCTCTTCCCGGGTTTCGGCACCAGTTATCGGGTCCCCTCTGGCCGCAGAGAGAGACACGACAAATGTCTGAAGCTTTGGAAGTTTATTGTGCACAGTTCCTTTCCTACGCTTCTCTTACCCCTAGCTTCTGCGCACTCCCAGCTTCCCTTTTCCCAGCTTCTTCCACTCCCGCGTACTCCCTCCTTCCAGCTCAGCTCCAGCCGCTGCTGCTGCTGCCGCCGTCGCCGCCGCCGCTTCCGCTCCGTCCGTTCCGTTCCCCAGCTTCTGCCCCCTACTCTCCCACCCACCAGGCTTATATACACTTCAATCAATCAGGGGAGAGTACACGAGATAAACGCGGACAGCTGCAGGCACAGGATGGGTACACGAGGGGGCATGCTCTAGTCACATTGTTAACTAGCCAATCATTGGAATTCGCTGGTTGTTTACTGTATAGCTGGCCGCTTTTGGCTCAGCGTCAGGCGCCATCTTGACCACGCCCAAGGCTGGGGTTCCCGGGAACCCCCACAGTGGACCAGAAGGTCTGGGTGGCCACTCTTCCATTCTGCCTTATCTTGAAAAACTAACCCTGGCCAAGATGGTAACAAACAAGCATGTTGTGTTCCAATAAAACTTTATTGACAAACACAAGCTGGGGGCCAGATGTGTCCCTAGGCTGAAGTTGACTGATCCCTCCTCTCCCAAGGCTGCTCCCAACATGATTGGAATATTTAATAGGGTTTCACCAAGATCCTTTCACAGATAGTAACCTTCTGGGGACCAAGTGAGTCACCCAGAAAATTTCCTCAAGGTTATCAGGATCCCTACAGTCTGGTTGCAAACTCAGGGTACCTCAACTAACTGGGGATTGTAGTTACACCCATTTCACAAGGGAGGAAGCTGATCCCCGAGAGTCTAGTGCTCAGGTTTCACACCGAGGCAGCCCTGGGATTCAGACCCACTGGGACACGAGTTGTGCCAGCCAGGGAGATTGAGGGACAGCGTGCCCGTGGCGGAGGCTGCTCCTGGCAGGAGCTGGGACTGCTCTGGGAGGCAGGGGAGGGACCCAGGCAGGCCCTGGAGCAGGATCGGCCTCAGCAGCTGATCTGTTGATGGAGCAAGAAAGGAAGCCTCCTCCCAAAAAGCCCTCCTCAACACGACACTAGAGGATGAAGTCAGGAATCAGGAGGCTTCTTCAAACCAGGGATGCCAAGGATCACTGGCAAAGCACCAGACGAGCAGAAAGGTGGGGGGCAGATTATCCTCTACCTCAGAGGGAGCCACCCTGCTGACACCTTGTGTTAGGTTTGAATCATAAATGTCCCCAAAGGCACCTGTAGAAGACTTGGCAGCCAGCCTGTGGCACTGTTGAGAGCTGGTGGATCCTTTAAGAAGTGGGGCCTGTGGAAGAGAGTTAGGTGGTTGGGGTGTGCCCTTGAGGGGCACAGGGGGACCCAGGACCATCCCCCTTGTTCCTTCCTGGCTGCCATGAGGTCAGGTGAGCTGTCTCCTCTGCCAGTGCTCCCCACCTTGATATACCAACTCTCCACAGGACCAGAGGAAACAAGGTTGAATCTGGAACTATGAACCCTAAGAAACCTTTCCTCCTTTTAAGTTGATTTCCTCTGGTATTTTGTCAGAGTCCTGGGAAGCTGATTAGCACATCTTGATGCCAGATTTCTAACTTCCAGAACTGTGACACAACACATTTCTTTTACACTTTTTATAAGTACCAGGGATGGAACCCAGGTTCTCCCCCATACTTGGAAAATGCTCTACCACTGCAGTGCCCCCAGCCTGAGGGAATACATTTCCAGTGTTTAAGCCACGGAGTCTGGGAGGCTTTGTTAGGCTGCCCTAGCACAGTGGCCCAGATTTGGATGTAGCCAGCATCCCAAGTGCCAGTTCTGGGATGTCCCTAAGTCACTTACCCAGGCTCCCAGCTCCAAGAGGCTGGTGTCTCTTCTCTGAAACATTGTCAAGTCCATCCAGAATAAATGTGTGACCCTGGCCACCTTTGAGTGAGCTTGCACCCGTTTCCCACTGGGAAGGCACTTACCGAGCACTCACCAGGCACCACACAGTGTGCTGACTTACTTGACAAGAACCAGGTGGCATCTACTCTGTGGTGGCTCAGACGTGCAGGCTCTTGACCCCTGACCTTGGGTCCCGGTGCATTGTGAGGAGATCACCTGCTGCTGAATCTACCTCCACAGTCTTCATGGCTTCATGCAACAAGAGTTAATTTCTCACTTATGACTTACAGCTGACTGCAGGGTGGAAATAGGAATTGACTCGGCACAGGGATAGTCAAGGACCAAGCTCTGTCTCCTTCAACAGGGTCAAGGTGGACATCAGCATGGGGGGAGACTGGAGGGTCCCGCAGGCTGCCAGGGACATGCATCACGTTGGCCCTCACCCTGTTGGCCAGTGTGCAGAAGAATGGCTGCAGCCCCCAGCAGGAGAGAACGTAGCCCAGCCCATGTCTAGAAGGAATGGACAGTGGGTTTCTGAACAACTGACTCAGATTTGCTTGACCTCCACTGTGAAGCATGTGGGCTTCTCAGGACGTTTTCCATTGCTGTGACAAAATACTCAAGACTGGGAAATTTATAAAGAAAAGAGGTTCATCTTGACTCCCAGTTCAGGAGACGGGCAAGGTCCTCTGCTCATTGTCTGGGGAGGGTCTTATGGGGTAAAAGAGGCAGGTGAATGTGGAAGAGAGTCACATATTCACCAGGGACAGGAGAGAGGCGCCGGCTCATTTTGCAGCAAGCTGCTCTGGAGAGGACTAATCTAATCTCCCCCAAAAGGTAATCCACCTTCAAAGCCCAACAATGTCACATTGGGGACCAAGCCTCCATGTGAGTTTTGATGGAAATTAACCACTGACAAGTCACAGCAGGGGTGACCAGGGAACCTGAGTCCTTCAAGAAACTCACAGAGCTCTGGGGGGCCAGGGTGTGTTACAGGAGTCTTGAGCCCACTGTTCAAAAAAGCTAAAATCCCCTTTTCCCCAAATGCCTGTGCATGCCTGCAGCTGGTCTCCATGCTCAAGCAGGGAGACCGCAACCCCTCTCAGGGGCACCAGCACCCCAAATTCCAAAGATGACAATGAATTCTAGAGGGGAGTGAGGTCCACCTGTGGGCTAGAAATGAGAATTCCAAACCACCCTCAAGTTCTCTATCAGCCCCGGGTGTGAATAACTTTCTCTATGTCATCAATGGGGAAACTTGAGCCCAGAGAGGTGGAGCCACTTGGCTACCATCACACAGTGAAGAAATCAGAGTTTGAGTTATGACTGGGTGTGGGATCTCCTGGACCACAAAAGAACCTGGGTTCCTTTCTCTGCATCATGTGGAAAAGAGATCTATGAATGGTCAACTGCTGGATGGAAAGGGTTCAAAATCAAACAGTCCTTAGGGACACGCAAGTCAAACTGCAACAAGATGCTCCCTCCCACCATTGGGATCCATAGTGTTTCTCTGAAGGAAAGAAAAGGGAAGAAAATAACATGTGTGGAGAGGCTGTGGAAAAATTGGAACCCTGAGCACTGTGGGTGGAATGTCAAAGTGGGCAGCCCCCTTGTTAGTCCTCAAAAACTTAAACATGGAATTACTCTATAGTCCAGAAATTCCACATCTGAGTATACACCTCACAGAATGGAAAGCAGGGTTTTGAAGAGAGATGTGTACCCTCAAATTTGTAGCAGCATTATCCACAACAGCTAAAGATGGCAGCAACCCTAGTGTCCCCAAGGGATGGATGGAGGAGCAGAAGGTAGTGTATACATAAAATGGAATATTACTCAGTCCTAAAAAGGAAGGAAATGCTGAGGCATGGGTGAGCACTGGAGACCTAGGTGAAATCAGTCTGCCTCAAAAATGCAAATACTGCCAGGCATGGTGGCTCAGGCTTGTCACCCCAGGGCTGGAGAGGCTGAGGCAGAGGATTGAGAGTTCAAAGCCAGTCTCAGCAACTTGGGCAGGCCCTAAGTAACTAAGGGAGACCCTGTCTCTAAATAAAATAAAAAATAAATAAATAAAAAGGGGGAGCTGGGGATGTGGCTCAGTGGTTAAGTGCCCCAGGGTTCAATCCCTGGTACCATAAAAAAATAAATGGTTGAGATGTTAAATTTTTGTAGTGTATTTTAGCAAAATTTGAAAGAAGATCAGCTAATCTCTCTCTCTCTCTCTCTCTCTCTCTCTCTCTCTCTCTCTCTCTGTCTCTCTCTCTTCTCCCGTCCCCTCTCCAAGCTACACTCAGGAGGCAGAGAACAGCCAGGAACCCAGGGTGAGGGTCTCCACACTGTGCCCACTCAGCTCTGGGCTGACAGCGACTCTCCAGGTAGAAGCTGCTCCATCAAATAGAAACATGGGTGTCCCTTCCCCTCCTTTCCACACGGGACCTGAAACATGCCCTGAGCTCTGAGGTTCTGTGCTCTGCCCTTGGTGCCTCGCCACATCCCCAGCCCTCCTGGCTGGAGCCTCACCCCATGCTGACCACACTGCCCTGGTCAAGTGTGCTGTCTCCAGGACCAGGCATGAAGGGTCTCCAGCTCCCTCGGTGCCCAGATCCTTAAAAAATCATCAGTGCACAGAATTTTCTAAAGAGTTTAGTTGGCAATGAATACAAATTTAATTTATAAATATGTCACATTTAATTTCATAAATATGTCTCTAGATATGTAAATTTGTTTCTAAATTACCTTTGTAATTAGCATATATACCAATTGTCTATGTTTAAGTTGCTTGATTTGCAGTAATGGCAGGTTATTTTGTGAATGAACTTCTTCAGTGATGCTGGCCCAGGGGCCACCCATAATTGAGAAATGATAGAGGCATCTGTGACTTGACCTTGGCTAATGACGGATAGACCCACATGGATATCAGAAGCCAAAGACCTGTGGCCTGGAGCCTCCACCAAGAGCTAGGTGGAAGAAAGAGAGAAAGAGCAGATGCTAGGAAGGAGTCAGAGCCACTGGGACCTCCTAGCCACTGGCAGGAAGGTGAACTGGTCCCACCTATTTGGAAGTCTGTTTGGCAGTGGCTTAAGAAGCTGAACTCACATGTCGTGAGCTGATCACTTCACGGCTTGATTTTATCACACATCAATGCATAGAAATGTCTAGGCACTTTCTTCAAATCAGCTGCTCAAGAATATTCAACATGCCCCTACTCAGAAATGCCTAACACTCGACTCCATCTAATTACCCATCAAGAGGTGAAGAAATAAACTGTCATATCACATAATGAGAACTCATGTGCCCACACTTGGGCTCTCTCTCTCTCTCTCTCTCTCTCTCTCTCTCTCTCTTCTTCCTGCACGCACACACGAGGGAAAGGCAGGTCCCTGTGAGCCCACATCAATAATGCACCCATCTGCCAGCTAGAGTCAACACTGGAAGGCAAGCCCTGGCCCATTGACCTTGGACTTCCAGTCTCCAGAACTGAGGGAACAACCCTGCCTCTGGTCTCGTTATGGCAGCTGGAGTTGAGTAAGATGAGGGTACATGACATTCTCTCCAGCAACGCCTGCCCTCTCCTGTGTGGAGCATAGACTTTGACACCCACAGAAGGAGAGAGACAGGGAAAGGAGCATTTGGGCCTCCTTCGCCTCCCCCAAGCTGGCATGCAGGTGACTTGCCATGCCTGTTTTTGTGCCACCAGGCTGATCAGAAAAGCAAGACAGTGAACTGTGCCATGCTCTGTGACTCAGGGGGCTGAGCAGGGGACTGCCCTGCCTTGCTCCATGGACCTGCAGCCTCCCTGCCCCCTGGGTGCTCAGGAATGGTGCAGGATGGCTCCCTGCTCAGACCACAGCATCAGATGCCCCTGGTGAAGCAGCTTCCTGCTGTCAAACTGCAGATCTGGGTAGTTCAGAAGGACATGGGGAGCTGGGAACAAGTGGCACGGCCGTCCCTCTCTCCTGGCTGCAGACACCATGGCACACCCAGCCCAGAATGCTCACCAGAGTCCCACTGACCCAGGTCACCAGGTCCCAGGGAGCTGGTGTGCCCACACTCTCCTGCCCGACCCACACGCCTGTCCCTAGCAGGTGCGTGCACTGGGCAGCAGGCACTTGGAGCCACTGACTGGAAAGCGGGCTACTCACCTGTGATGAAGGAGGCTGTTCTTCTCTGGGACCTTGGACACAGCAGGTTTCCAGGGCAGCTAATTACCACACAGGCAGCAGCACTATCATCTACTGGCATTTTATCTCTGCTAATAAAGCAATTTTCCTGGCCCTTTGTCCTTCTCTTGTGATTTCTTGGCTGACGTGGGTTTCACACAAGGAGAAAGTTCCACAAAGGTTTCTTAAGGCAGGGTTCAGCCTTCAGGGCGTTCCAGCTCCTCACATGGCCGGGGACAAGGCCTATCAGGGTACCAGGCACCTGGGAGAAGGTGAGGGCCCCCTGCTGTTGGTCCTAAAGGTCCAGCAGGGCGTGCAAAGAACAGCACACAGCTTGCAGGTCCCCCTAAGAGCTAATTGAAGTACTCTGACATGTGCCAGAGGAATTATTCGAACATAAGTTTTATTTAAATGATAGAGATTAATTTCTTAGGCCAGATCATTGGAATTTCATGGGGGTATTTTTATTTTCAAATAGGTGATTTCTAACCACTCTGTTAACTGATCAATGGTGCCAACTTGCTGGGAGCGACATCTTTCCCCGGATATAGAACTTTCAATGTTAAACAGGACAGTTCTGGGAAAGCCAGGACAGTGAGTCACTCTGTGAATGATTCAGTCCTGTTCCAGACCCTGAGAACAAAGCCATGAGCAACACCCACAGCCCTGTCCTCACAGAGCTGACTCTCTAATGGGGAGAAAAGAAGAAACAATAAGCAAACAAAATAGTTACCAGTGGTAAGTCTTATGGGGACAAGAAAGAAAAACAGCAGTAAGATCATCCAGGAAGATTTCTCTGGCAGATGGCTAGTGTTCAGTCCCTGGCAGAGATGCATGTGTGGTGTCTGAGAGGAAAGGGCCATACAAAATGTGACGGTATGTGCAAAGACCCTGGGACAGTGTGGCCTTTTGTGCAAGAAGTCAGAGGGCGGCTCTTGTGGTTGAAGCATGCATATGCACTTGTACAGATGGGACTATATCTGCTGGGGGGCAATGAGAGGAGATGAGGTTGAGGGAGGAGAGGCAAGCAAAGTTCAGACCATGCAGAAACTCCACACCAACCTAAGGGTTTGGTGTTTACTCTCAGTGCAATAGACAGGATGGACCCTGAAGCTCTCAAATCCTTGGCTACTTGCCTCCCAGTCTCCCTTCTTTGAGAAAGTGCCTTCTTGGGCTATCCATGTGCCACTAAATTCAGCAATAGCTGCCCTCTCCACAGCTTCTGTGGTGAGGCGTCTGTGAGGCTCTCTGACCCACTGCAGTTGTCCTGGGTGGACTAATAGGTCAGCATCTCACTGGTGGCCCTCCTGCTACAGAGGACGGGGATGCTGTCATCCCACATCCACGCAGAGGGCAAGATGAGTTTTCAAGTTCTTTCCCTCAACGTCCCTCTGCCGCCCCTGCCTAAATCCCACACTGCCAGGTTCCCAGTTGCTACCCTGGGCTGGGAGGAGGAGTTATTTGGGTTTGTGGTGAGTTTCAGCAGCACCACCTCAAAGCACATCTGGCCCCCCGGGGGATTGGGACCCCCAGGCCCCAGCCTCCAGGGCCACATCTGCCGGGGCCAAGACCTGGGCAGGCCACTTCCAGGCCACCCTCTCCTCCAGTTGCCTGCGAGCCCTGCCTTTCCTCTGAGTGCTGGAGATCTCTCTTCTCTTCTCCTCTTGGGAAAAGCAGTTAACCTTACTGCTTCGCTGCCACGCTGCACCGAGAATTCTATGTGGGTACCAGGAGGCAGGCAGGTCCACAGCAGCTCAGTCCATGACACCTCTGAAGTCATCCATGATCTGCTCATTCTTTAGGAAAATACTTCCATGACGAAGTTTTTTAAGTATTGGAATTAATCAATGTAAACATGACACAGGCACAAGAGGTAACGCACGCCCTGATGGGCAGCTCAGAGAACCTACACAATTGACAGCCTTGGAGCCAGCGCCCAGGTTAAGAAATAGAATCTGGTTGTCCCCCTAAGAAATAGGACGTGGATCCCCCACATCCACACACGCTGCAGACACTGAAGCCCTTCTGTAAATTGGCAGAGAACCTGCCTGTGCCTCCAGTAACTTTAAATCCTCTGGAGATGACTTAAACTCTCTAAGGCAACGTAAGTGCTGGGGAAAGAGTTGTTACTCTGTATTGTTCAGGGAATGGCGGTCTCTTCCCGGCAGGCACTGGGTTTACCCCACTGCTTTTAATCTGTAACTGGTTGAATTGGGGGATGGGGACCCACAGAAGGCTGGCTGGACTACCTGTAAGCCCCACTTTGCAAGCCATGCCACTCAATGCCCCCAAAGATAGTGGCTGTCCTAGCTGTAGACCCACATGCTAGTTTTGCCTGTTCTTGGTTTTGATGGAATGAAAGTCTCCAGAACATTCTTTCTTTTTCTTTTTCTTTCTTTTTTTTTTTTTTATACTGGGATTGAACCCAGGGGTGCTTTACCACCAAGTCACATCCCCAGCCCTTTTTAATATTTTTCTATTTTATTTTGAGATAGGGCCTCACTGTGTTGCTTAGGGTCTTGCTAAGTTGCTGAGGCTGGCCTCCAACTTGTGATCCTCCTGCCTCAGCCCCCTGAGCCATTGGGGTGACAGGCTGTCAATTCAGCCCAAAATGTTCTCACTGTGTCTCGGCCCGTTCACTCTGCGTGGTGTCTGTGAGGGTTAGCTGTGCTCTTGGGCATGGGGTAGAGTCCTCCTTTTTTCCCTGCATACTATTCCATCATGGTAATGAACCACAAATCGTGTGTCCATTCTCCCATGCAGGGGCAGCAGAGGCCGTTGCAGATGCTCCTGCTACAAATAAGTGGTGGGCTTCTGGTGGACCTCTGTACATGCTGGCATTGGACGCATGTCTGGAACAGGAACCCCTGTGGATAGGTACATCCAGGGCTCCTTGCTGAGACCCTTTGTGCCTACTAATGATGGTCTCCCAGGCACCCCTGTTATCAGGTTCCTATCTGCATTTGCTCATATCTTCCCAATGCCTTGTGTGTAATAGCTGCTCAATAAATGCTGGTTGAATAAACAAAGGCATGAATGGAGGAGCATGGATGGAACACTGAGCCCAGATGGCAGACTCTGGTCTGACTCCTCATGTCCCCACCTGTCCCCCGACACCTGGGGAGTGGATTGCAGAGGGGTATCTGGGGCAGGGTGTCGCCAGCCCCGCTGTGAGCTGGAGGGTTGGAGCCACAGCTGACTGTCTCCAGGGCAGTGGCCTCCATCTGTCCACAGGGCCTCCTGTCTCTAGAAATCACCAAAAAGTGTAATCTTCAGCCTCAGGAGCCTGGGCCTCCAGGAAACCCCACTGGACACGTTCTTCTGCCTAACGGGAGCTCAGGAGGCCCAGAGAGGCGCGGCCTTCCTCCAGGCGCCTACCAGTTTCAGAAATGTGGGCAACACTGTTAGGTTCTGGGAGAGGAGTGTCCTTGCACCTGCCCAGGTGGGACCTCCAGGCGCCTCCCTGGTGTAGGCTTCCGGCCGCAGGGAAGGCTCCTGCCCAGCGCCTGCCTGTGCCTGTCCTGTCTGCCTGGTTTGAGGGTTAGTTTTATATTTTCTGTTTTTCTCTGACTGTCATGTTTCTAAGGACACTGTGCCTTCAGTATGGAACAAAGTCACCAAGTGTCTGATCCCTGATCTGCTGCTGCTGCGTCCTTGATGTGCGTCGGGGGGGAGGGAGCACTGAGGAGGTAGGAAAAGCAGGCAAAGCCAAGAGCAAGACTCATGGAAAGAGGGAAGAGAACAGAGAATAAAGGAGAAAAAAATGAGACAGAGGAGCAAAAGAGACCGTGTGGGGGAGGGGGAGACTGAGAGATAAGAAAGAAGGAAAGAAAATGAACAGGACAGAAGACAGGGGAAACATAAGTTTTGGGGAAGAGGAAACTGGAGAGTAAGAGAAGACCAAGGAAAAGAAAGGAGGCAGGCACGATGGCCAGACTTGGAGGCCAGGCAGCTGGGGAGGCTGAAGCAGGAGGATCACAAGTTGAAGGCCAGCCTCACTGACTTCGGAAGACTCTCAGTGACTCAGCAAGACCCTATCTCTAAATAAAATATAAAAAGGGCTGGGATGTGGCTCAGTGGTTGGGGCCCCTGAGTTCAATCCCCAGTACCCACGCCCCCAAAAAACATATGGCATAAATGTGAGTGCATGTGTACAAGTGTACATGCATGTGTGCGTGTAAACACTTACATGTCCACATGGGCATGCGCTGTGTTCCTGAGCATTACAACCCTGTCTGCATTTTGAAGAAATCAATTTTGAACCAAAAAGAAAAATGTAATGAAGAAAGTTGCTTCTACCATTACCCCTGGTGCTGGTGAAGGCCTTCGGTGGGGTGGCCACACAGGGCCCACTCTCCCAGTGCCAGCCAGGCTGATGCGAGGCCCAGAAACCTACCAAGAGCCTGGGTAGATGTCTCACCTTGGATAACTGCACCTGGCTTCTTCAGGAATCTGTCCAAGACTTCTTCAAACTATGTATACCTTCAGCATGAGAGGCCCAATGTTTTCCACTCCTTTTCTTCTCTCTTGATGAAAACATGCCACCATCCACAGGCGGGAAGCCCACAATGATCGCTCGGCAGTGGGGGTCATGTGCCTGCACACAGCATGCGCTGGGTAGGAGGGGCACGGGCTGGGGCCTCTGTGGGGGGTGGCCTTCCCCTCGCGGCCTCCCTGTCCCCATTGCGGACCATCTCAGACGACCCAGGCTCCACTGGGCATGAGGAGGAGGCTGGGCTGCGGTGCCCACCTCAGGGTGATCACCTGTGCTTCACCTTGTCCCAGGCTCTGGCTTATTCAAAAGATGGTTCCTCAAAAGAAGCTAGTGTGACAGACTCCGGGAGAAGGGAACAGGACTGAAATGCCCTTGCTATGTGACCTTCAGCTAATGACTTAGCATCTCTGTTTCTTCAATCCGATGGGAATAGGGACTGTTCTACTGCATGTGGCTGTTACATTGACAGGGAATGAGGGCAGAGCAGCCCAGGACGCTGTGACTGACCCAGGATGCCACCAGATGGGTTAAGCCTACTGCCCTTTGTGAGGGTGATGGGAAGCTCAGCTGGGCTGATTCTGCTGAGATTTAAAGGGAGCTGGAGGAGCAACGGAGACTGGAGAGGGGTGGGGGCAACTCAGGAGGAGAGGGACACCTAGGCTGGTCCTGCCCTTGAGCTCCTATGGGCCCAGAGAGCAGGGCCAGCTCCCTGGGTGTGTGACCTCTGCCATTTCCCACACGCTGTGCCGTCTGTGGTCATGAAATTCTCACCACTGGGGACGAGGGCCACGCTGCCATTTGGCACTGACTCATGACTGTAACCTCCTGGTTGCTCTTCAGGCTCCACCCTGCAGAGCTGGGTCCTCGGGTGGTGACCCGGGGGGCTGGTGGTGCTGCCAGGCCCTTCCGCAGAGGTGCCCAGCACTTTGCTGAGCCTCACAGGGGACTTGGCGCTAAATAAATGCACGGCTGACATGTGAGGGGGTTGGGGACTTGGTGCTCAAGGTGGCAGAGGAAGGGGTGGGTCCCAGGGATCTGCAGCCTGGCAACCTGGGTTCAGATCCTAATCCACCACTCTCCAGTCCTGGGTCCTCGCATGACTTCCTGCATCCTCCGTGACACGGTGACGCTGTCCCTGGCATGGGCACAGTCGATGACAACACCGCCTCTCTTCTGAGCTCTGGATGATCAGGTGGGATTGTGTGTGAAGCACCGAGCCAGACGCTTCAACCGTGAGTGTTGAAATTCACGGACAACCGACCATGTGGATCCCAGGGTTCTCTGCAGAGTCAGCCAACATCAGACCAAAACTACTCAAAAAAAAAAGTTCCAGAAAGTTCCAAAGAGCAATACTTGAAGGCACACCAATGCAGTGCTGCGTGGGAGCCCCCTGCCTGCCCTCCTGGGCTCTCAGGCCTCAGCCTTCTGTGCTGGCCTGGCCTCCAGGTACTGGGTTCTCCAGCCCCAGGACAACTGTGTCCATCCTGGACACATACAGATATCCTTTCTTGCCCTTGTTCCCTGAACGACACAGCACAGCAACTGCGTACTCAGCTTTAGACTGTGTGAGGGGTTTTTCAGTTCCTCTAGAGAAGCCATTAAGTCCAAGGATGCTGGTGCGGCTAGAGGCTCCAAGTTATGTGAGGAGCTTGCTCGCTCTGTCTTGCTGTGGTGAGGGGTGGTGGCTGGGACTGTACCCCTGGGAGACACCGTGGATACTGTCTGCATTCATTGAGCATCTACGGTGTACCAGGCACTGGGCTAGATCCTGAGCACCCCACCATGAACCAGACAGGCGACCACCAGGGTTCACAGCCCAGACTCTCAGGCAGGGAATGAGCAATCAGGTGGGCAGAGGCCAGGTCCCTTCAGGGGTGACCTTCACTATGAGCAGCCTGGGGGGCCGAGGACCGGGAGTAGGGACTGGGCTGTCCATCACGAGAAGGTTCCTTCCCTCCCCGAACCCCAAACTCTTTGTGAACCAAAGGCTGCAGATTTCAGTCCTGCCCCCGCCAACCCATCACTATCGGAGAAGGGAGTTGTTTTCCAGAAATTTCCAGATGATTCCCCCAACTTCATGCCTGGACCGGACCCTGGGCCTCTCCCACCACCGGGAGGGGGACATCTCCCTGAGAACAGCAGTCGGGGGCCCTGACAAGAAGCTCACAAGCCCGAAGAACAAATATGAAAGGAAAATGAACAAATTATCCTGATAATAAGAAAGGGTGGGGGAGTCACCCAAGAAAAATTAGAGCCAAGAAGGAGGCAGGCTCCTAATGAATGTGCGGGTAATGAATAAACCCATTTAGGCCTCACTTGGCCCTGATCCTCCCAGGCCTAGATTAAAAAATGGAACATCTGTGATGATTTAATTTACATCTTAATAATAAACAGGCCTCAAGAAACCCACGGATAAATGCCTTTTATTGCTGGCGTATCTTTTGCACTGCAGCTTGAATGAAAACGCTGGTTATTAATTGTTTTAAGTGATTCTATTAAAAAGTGTCTGCAAGTGTTGTGTGCCGAATGTTTATGCGGCTGGGCTGGCGACAGGAATACAGACGAGCCCAGAGAGCAGGCAGGGGCGAGCACCTCCAGATTTCCTCACCCCCCCACACTCTGCCAGAGAGACGCCCCATCCTTTTATCTATTTTTTCAGAAGAGATCTTTGGGAGGACTGCTCACCTCTCTTCCATCTTCCCCCCAAATCTCCGCTGTCAACCTCAGATGGATGGAAGGATGGGTGGTGACCTCCGACTGTGGGGTTTACTGGCTATGCTCCTCCATGCCCAGCTGGGGAGGGTTCAAAGTTGCTTCCCGTCCCTAACCCTCTTGCTTTCTTGTCTGGAAAATGGGAGTAATATTCCAACCCATCCATTGTGGGTTCCAGCCACTGGGAACCTCTGGATCATTTTCAGATGCAGATTGTCCAGCGGTTGAGTTGGGCCAACTGGTTCCCTGGATTTGGCATCTCTGATGTGCCAGGCCGTGAGGGGGACCATGGCTTCTGCCCCGTGTGGACCCTCTTGGGTGACTGTGAAGTTGGTACTGTGGCCCTGGGCTACCTCCAGGTCTCAGCCAGGATGTGTGTTATCTCCCATGGGGGCTCTCCCAGTCTGCTGGACCCTCCAGTCCTGGAGGTGCGGATTTCATCAGCAGGGTCACGGCCCAGCCGGCTGTGTGTTTCCAAGCTTCCCAGGGCGGGGGTGCTCCCCACAGTAGCCGGGGGGAGAACCAACTGCAGGCAGAAGAGCCAAGCCGCTCAGAGGTGGCACGGAGGGGAGAAATAGGATCTCTGGAGGGAGAACCTGTGGAGCAACCAGGGATGGCTTCCTGGAGGCAGTGATGTTCCTCTGTGCCCATGCGGGAAAAGCATTCCAAGCAGAGTGAACAGCATGTGTAGAGTGTGCCAGAAGAGGGAGGCAGTGGGGAGGCGGACCAGTTGGAGAAGCAAGTGCGTCTGCCCAGGAGAGGGGGCAGGGCCAGGACACAGTGCATGTGGCCTGTGACGTGGGATGGACTCAGATAAGATGGCTGAGGTACCCGGGGGAAGCTCCCCTGGCATCCCAGAGAGCCATGGTGTGGCCAGGCTGCCTCTACAGAGGGGCCCCAACCCAGCCCAGCTCCCAGAGCAAGACCAGCCCAGCCCAGAACATGGGGGCACCAGACCTGAGAAGGGAAGAGGTCTGGGTTCCGGATGGTGGTCCCGTCCCTTGATGGTCCCAGGCCTCTCACCCAAATGGGGGCATCTGTGTGAAGACCCCCACTCACATCTGAGTCGTAGACCCGGCACCCACCAGAGCGCTTCCAGACGTGCTGTGTCTGAAGAATGCAGCCATTGCAGTGTTTGCAGAAAACATCTAAAAACAGAAGAACACGTGGAAACGTGGTTGTAACGTAAGTGACCACAGAGGAGAAAAGATGCATGATCACAGCCCATGTGGTGTCAAGCGCTGAAGAAAAACAGGTGCTGGAGAGACTGAAAAGGGCGAGGCGCCCTCCAGTGCTGTCGATAGTCACTGAAACGCAGGCTCCTCTCGTGCATCACTTGTGGCTCCCCTTCCCGCCCCCCCTTCCATTTTTTTTAAATTAAAATCTCTTTTATTTTTATTCTTTGTATGAAATTGTGATTCCCCTGAGGGCTGAACCCTGCAGCGCAGAGGTCAGCCTGCAGGGTGGGTCTTTGGTTCTCCTGATCACCAGCCTATGCTTTGAACAAATGACCTCCTTCTCTGAGCGTTGGTTTCCTCATCTGTAAAATGGGCCTAATCTTCCTCGTAGGCCACCATGGGTAAATCAGAGCTGAATGAAGGTGTCAGTTACCCAGGCCAGCCTGAGTGTTGCAGGTAACACCTGATCTGCAGACTTACCATTTTCTAAAATTAGACGTTCCTCATGTGCCATCTGGCTTTCTGTTACTGTAACAATACCCAAGCTAATCAACTTATAAAGACGGGAGGTTCATTTGGCTTTGAGGTGTGGAGGGCTGCAGTGCATGTTCAGTTGGCTCTGTTGCACATCAGGGTGGGGAGCCTGTGGAGGAATAAGTTGGTGTCCAGCTTGTGGTCAGTGTGTGAAAGAGGGGAGTAGGCAGGGCGTGGTATGCACACCTGACATCCAGACAGCTCAGGAGGCTGAGGCAGGAGGATTGCAAGCTGGAGGCCAGCCTCAGCAACTTAGTGAGAATTTGTCTCAGAATAAAAAATATTAAAAAGGGCTGGGGAACAGGGCTCAATGGTAGGAAGGCTTTGGGTACAATCCCCAGAACCACAAAAATAGAAATAAATAAGGACCAGGATCCCCAAAGGGCACAACACCAATGATCTGAGACCTCCCAATAGGCTCCACCTCTTAAAGGGCCCTCCACCTCCCCACAGCTCCAGGGTGGGACCAAATCTGTCATCAGGAGCCTTTGGGGTCCTTAGTCCAACCATAGCACTCATTCAATTTTGTGCATTAAAAAAATAATAATAATAGCAAATCTTTCTTAAATATCCATAGACTAGTGAAGGGGCGCCCCTAGAGCCAGGGTCCACACCCAGCGCCTCCAGGCCTCCCCACATGCCCAGGAGGGTCCCTTCCTCCCTCAGCCCTGGGCACCAGCCTGGTGGCTTTAAGAAGCACTCTGAGCGGGGGCCTGGAGCAGAAGGGTGGGTGGGTGTGCAGGGCCAGGTGGGAGCACTCCAGGGGTCAGAGGTCAGAACAGCAAGCTGAGACCAGGACCCTGTTGTTTCCTGATCTGAGAAATGGGCACAGGGATCTAGGCTGGCCTTCCCAGCCTTGAAGTCCCTGAATTCAATTCTTGTGCCCCGAGCCCGAGACCAGTCCTTCCTAAAGAAGTGGGTCATTACTAACCAACTCTGATGGTTGGGGGGCGACCAACACTCGAGAGTCACCGCTGTTTTGTGTTAATGATCATGACCAATGCCTGTGAGAAGGTAAGAGTGAGGATGTCGAGGTGACCCTACCCGCATCTGTGGACCAGGGCGTGGACCAGGCTGCATTCTCCATGCTGAGTTGAGTCAGGAACTGGGAAGGTGATGGCCCCAGCCTTTAAGGAGAAAGACAAAAGAGACAAAGTGACCTCCTCAAAGGGGACATTTTTATTTTTTTTTACTGGAGTTTGACAGGAAATGAAGGAGGCTATGGGGGAGAATGCAAAAGAGCTGGTGGAAGGCGGGAAGGGTGGTGGTTTTCAACAGGGTCCTCTGGAGGAGAAGGGGACACTTGGGCAGCACCTTTGATGAGGAGAGGGGGTGGTCATGCGACTACACTTCTGGCAGAGGGACAGAGCCTGTGCAAAGGCCCTGAGGCAGGTGCATGCCTGGCTTGTGAGAGGCCAGAAGTTGGACCTAGGGGAGAGATAGTGGGAGAGTGGAAAGGACAGGGACAGAGTGGTACCAGGGTCTCTGTAAGGGTGTTGGCCAATGTCCTGGGGGACTCTAACTCAAGGTCTATTAATAATGTCCCCTAGCCATCTTTGACCCCCACATGTATTGGTGAAGTGCAGTTGCGCCAAAGCCCAGGTGGATGGAGAAGCTTCCCCTCCTCCAAACCTTCACAGCATCCCTCAGTAGAGTCCCCGTGTCCTGCAGAACCTGGGACCTTGGTTCCCCTTAACAGAGAAAATTGAGTCTCAGTCCACTGAGGTCTCCTGTGTGCAACCTCACGCCCAGCACCAGGGAGATGGTGCATGCAGGTCTGTGGCTCCAATGCTGGCCGGCCATGCGCACTGGGCTCCTGCCTCTCCCCAGTGAGGCCGAGGCTCCAATGGGAGGCAGGCAAGGAGGCAGGTGAAGGAGAAGCTGAAGAAACTTCTCTCCTCTCCCCGACGTCTCCCGGTGACACTCAAAAGCATCTGGGAAAATTAAAGTGCTCTAGTGCTTTACTCAGTGGGAAGCAGACATGCCAGTGTCATTATCCCAAGAGGTGGCATGGACTCAGGGTCCGTGCTGGTTCTCCAGTGTTTCCATAAACAGCAGGGATGGCGATTCAGACAGCATCATGGAGGAAAGCACCGTAAAGTCTGGAGGAAGACAGGGTCGCCAAGGGCGGCAGGGCCACCTCCAGATCCTGGGTCTCAGAGAACCCTCCAGAGGCAGCCCAGGGAGACCTTGCAGGACTCCAGTCCCACAAGTAAGGATGGGAGCCCCAGGTGATGCGGGCATGCCCTGGGCAAGGATCCACACCTCTCTGTCCTCAGGCTCTTCTGTGAAATGGGCTGACCATAGTAAACTTGCTTCCTGGAGCCAACAGGGCAATCAGATGAGACCAGGCCTGTAACCAAACAGCACAGGGCGACTGAGAGCATGTGTTTTGTCAGCCTCTCTTCTGAGGACAGAGCCGCTGTCTACCCACAGCCCAGCACATGCAGGAGATGCCCAGCATATTTGGTGACCTCCTTATCAGCTTCCTCATGGTGCTTCCCTCTTGGAGCCATTGTGAGGGATAGATAAAATGATGACAGGTGCATGATGCTGTGAGCTCCCCAGTGTCATGGGAAACTAAAGCTCAGGGAGGTCTAGTTGCCTCCCAAGGTCACACAGCTTCCTGCAGGGAGATGATGTCTTCATCCACTGCCCCTTCGGATTCTGACTGGGGACTGGGGATCTGCCACCTCAGGCTGGGGTGCTCAAGATTCCCTGAGAAGAGTGAGAGGGAGACGCTGATGAGGAGGGAGGTGGGCAGGGCGGGGGACCCTCTTCACCCAGGTGCAGAGAGAGCAAGACCAAGCTCCACTTGAGTGGAGACCTTCTGCACATGACTTCCTGACCATTCTGTGGACTGCAGGAAAGAAGCCTAGCCAACTTCAGGACCAGTCGTGTTTCAGACACTCGTGTGGGTGAGCCAAGGAGCTCTTCAATAGGATGCTAATGAGAAGGTTTTAATACTGCAAATAATCATGTACTTCAGTGCTCCTTGAAGACAAAACCACTAGATTATTCTGTTTGAATTCTTCTACCAGAGTCAGGTTTTGTTTTCTTTCCCAGAAGGAAATCTGTTAGTTTCTTCCCACTGTCACCCTGAACTAACTGACTCTCCAAAACTCAACCATACCTAGTTCTGACTCTAGAACAATGGTTCTCAATGGGAGGTGGGCAGAGGACATTTGGCCTTTTGGGTGCTCATAGCTGGGGGAGGGTGCCATTGGCCCCAAGTGGACATGAGTCAGGCCTGCTGCTCGACATCCTGCCACACATGGGACAGTCCCATGGCAGAGATTTCCCCAGACCCTGTGCTAACTTTGCCCGGGGCAAGCAACCTGCTTTAGAAGAGCCCATTATGATAGGTCAATTTGGCCAGACAGAAAAATTATAAATATCTACAGCAACATTTTGTCCTATTTTTAGCTAGTTCAATATGCAACAACTGATCTACTCAAATATGCTGTGGCCTCCAATAAAACCATGTTTTTGGGCTTTGGAAACTCAAACCTCAGACGCAGTAGAACCTGAATCACTTGCCCATCTACCATCTCTTGACAAATCTCCTGGTGTGAATGAGGAGCAGCAGGCACACACATTTCATTTTTTGCTGAAATGATTGAAATAGTCCCTTTTATAATGAGACATTTTGTGTCCAAAAACCTTTTGAATCACATTTATAACCCTTTAAAATGCTCATTCCTTTCTGGACTTGATGATGCAAGTCTGTAATTCCAGCATCTGGAAAGGCTGAGGGAGGAAGATCACAAGTTCAAGGTCAGCCCCAGCAACTAAGCAAGACTGTCTCAAAATAAGAATTCAAAGGGCTGGGAATGTGGCTTATTGGTTGAAGACCCCTGGATTCAATTCCCTGTGACCTCTCCTCCAAATGAAATGAAAAAAAAAAAAAAAGAAAATATAAAAGGAACAGAGAGTGCTGTGTGACCTAAGGCAGGAACCTGATTTCTCTGAGGCTTAGTTTCACATCAGCATGGGTGATAAGGCCCACCTTTCCATTTTAGTTACTCTCTTGGCCTCTTGTATTTATTAGATCTTTTAAAATACTTAATGCAGGGTGTTCACATCGACCATGATGACAGGTGCCCTCGGGCCTCAATGCTGGGACACTCCACACTTCAGCTCTTCTGTTTCTGAAACCACACTGCATCTCACCACTGTCCTGCTCAGTTGAGACACCCACATCTCCTGTTTTCTTCAACAAAACAAATGTAGTGTTTAGATCTATGGCATCTTGGACAGAAGAGAAAGAATGACAAGAATTCACATTCACTGGACCCTTGGTCTGCTCCGCCAGCAGCTGTGGAGGGTCATAAACCTCACATCTGTTTCCAGGACTGTTTTCCTCCCTAGACGACTGAGCCTCTGGCTATTGCTCTGGCTCAGGGCCTGGGCAGAGGGGACAGAATGGGAGTCTGCACTTGACCTTCCCACATGCAACTTGCTCTCTCCATCAGCTCCTTCTCTCTGACTGTCGTAAACATGAACAGGAGAGGCTGCAGGTGAACTTCTGCTCATTTCCAGGAGCAAAAGCCAAGGAACCAGGAGTTGACTCCATCCTCAGGTCACTTAAAGGAAGAGTGATGGATCCCGGGACTCGGCATGGAAGAGGAAGCCATCCTGGGCAGGGAACATGTGGACGTTAATCTTCCATTGACTGCTGGCTCTGAAGCCTGAGGGTGCCTTCTCCTCCCCGAGTTTTAAGAGGACCAGGGGAGCTGCTGGAAGAGACACTGCAACTCAGTAGAAAGTTGAAAAGGATGTATTTTCCAAGGGAGACTCCAGCAGATGGTGTGTGACATTCATTCATTCAATACACACTTATTCAAAGTCCCCTGAATGTCTGGTTGGTTCAGGATACTTGGTTAAATTCTGGGTGTGGGTGCCCAGGGCCCTGGCCCTCCTGGGGCAGCAGCCCACCTGTCCTGGGCTGCACGGCTGTGGTCAGGAGGAGCCTGGAGACAGGAGAACCCCATTCTCAGGTGGGATGGGAGGCCCTGCAGGGCTCCCCCATGGTCCATGCCAGCTGGACACCAAGCGTCCCAAAAGACCACACCCTCCACCTCTGGCCGAATGGCGGCTGCCTCTTTACACCCCCAGGAAGTCCCGTGCCCTCTGTTCCCCTCAGAGGAAGAAACTGAATTTGAAGGCTTCCCTTTGGCCGTGGTGCTGTGGCCAGGGCTCCAGTTTGCTGCCTGTGGGGACCCTGCTCCCGAGGCCGGTGCGGCACGGGCCCCCTGGGGCCTGCAGCTCTCGGGTCTTTCTATTCAAGTCATGTTGTGCCCACACCTGACTGCTGTCTGCTGCTGCCACTCTCCTTTCCCAGAATCAGTTAGGGGTGAAAGCTTTGCTTATTAGCCAACCTGGGTCCCCTCACTGATTGACATGCAGGAGTGGATTCACCTGAAACCCCAGGCAGCCACATGCTAGCGTCCCCACCTCAGGAGGCTGGTCTGAGGACACTGGGAATGTGTGACCTGGCACATGGCATGGATCCTCAGAGGGGGACCTCACAGTGCCCTGGGTGTGGCCCCTGCCTGGTGGCTCTCTTTCCTTGCAGGTCCAGAAGGGGTAGGTGACAGAGAAGGGGCTGGAGTGGCCATAGCTACCGGATGGCACAGGCTCCCACTGGTTCCCAGTTGTGCCCACTGCAGGGACTGCATCTCCTCTTCAGCCAGAACATTCTCCCACATCTTCCTCACCCCTCCATCCTGGCACACGGCCTGCCCTGCCCGGACCACAGTCTCAAGGCTGCTCTTGGGAGGAGTCCCAGGGGGTTGGACCTTTAGCCCGGCCTCGCCAGCCTGGTGTTGGACAGTGATCAGCAAGTCCGAGGGACGAGGGGTTCAAATGCCTCCCACGGATCTCAGCTCATGTCCCCAGGGTCTGGTAGTGGCCCTGGGAGTGTCAGTCTTGTCCCCGTGAGGAGGCAGGTGCAGATTCATGGAAACCCAGAGAGCAGAATCCAGGCAGGGGCATCTTGCCTGTGCTTCTGGTACAAGGGTGGAGTTTGACCTCTCACCCCTGGGGACTTGGGTTCTTAGGGGTGACCTTGTCTTGAGAGGTTACTGGCTTTGGCTCTAGAAGCTGAGATGCTCAGAGGAGATGTGACCGAAGTACCTGGAGGGTAAAGGGCCTTTCCCCTGGAAGACATAGGAAATCAGATGAGAAGGAGCTCGATGAATTCTGGAGGATATTAAAAGTGGTTTAGGAAAGGCATCTGCTTATAAAGTTTACCTTTGATGGTGAATGAGATTTAGGAGAGGGAAAATTAATTTTTGTGAGAGTTGTATTAGATAATTTGTATAGGCCACCTCATTTAATCTGCAGAGTGATTCAGTAAAGAAGATCTTGAGCCCCTCATACCACTGATGAAGAAATGGAGACAGGACGTTCAATAAATAGCTCAAATTTCTTTTAACTTAAAATAATTTAGTTCCTGAGTTGGACTGAAACTCATGTCTATATGAAAAAAGACCCCAAACTATTTCCACTACATATCCCACTGAAGAGAAAAA